>NC_082596.1:85831901-86134229 GCF_030936135.1 Gavia stellata
GAAATACTGCACACTGGTCAATTCAAAAGGATTCCGACCTTACTCTGTGAGTCAGCACGGCAAACTTTATATTCCCAAGAGACTAAAAAGGAAGCACATTTATACTTCAGCCTGAGTCAGCAGTGTGACCTGGCAGCAAGGAATGCCAGCAGCATCCTGACCTGTGTTAACAGAAGCACAGCCAGGAGGCTGAGGAGAGGGATCAATCTCTTCTACTCATTGCTAGTGAGACAATGTTTAGAACACTGTGTCCAGTTTTGAACCCCCAGTACAAGGCAGATGTTGAACAACTGGGGGAAGACTAGGCCAAGCTCTTGCCCTGTGGGAAGGAGCTCTTTGCAGAGCTAGACAGCTGGAAGATGAGAGACAATGAACATGAATTTAAACAAAAAAAGATGCGCTGTAAGGGGGGGGGGCGGGGGCAGAGATCGCTATGGGGATAATTAAGCAGTGGAACAGGTTTCCCGAAGTGGTTACGTAGTTTCCACCCTTGTAGGTTTTCAATTCTGTGTTGGTTCTGCTTTGAGCAGGAAGTTGGACTAGGTGACCTCCTGAGGCCCCTTTGAACCTGAATTATTATATGACTGTAATACAGAAAGTGCACCTTTGATTTTGGTGGTTATCTTAACTAATCTGAACATTTATTTTAACACAAAGAGGCTTATGTCCAGTCTCCTGTTACAAACTGCCTCCATTCAAGAAATGCAGAGCATAGAAGAAAAACTTCAGGGCAAACAGCACATGTGACTGGAGCCTCAGACTTCCAGTGCAGTGCTGCTAAACTACAATGGGAATTTGTTGACTTCTTAGTTGAATTGTTTCCCTTAAACCTATGCACATGCACACACATATATACTAGCATTTGAAATGAAGTGACACAGTTATACACACACGTATTACTAGCCAAGTCCTATTTTGCAAGAGATCCAGACATGCCACTGCATACTATGTTTTTACTCCAGGCTTAATTCTCTTATGTTTTTCTTCTGTTGCTTGTATTGAAATCTATTCTCACCAACAACAGGACTCAATAATATAGCAGTATAGTCACATTATTTCTCCATTACTGAAGGGGAAGAAAGTGTTAATGAACTAGCCAGTTCATCAGGCTATTTACAGTACTGTCATTAAAGCATGTTAGCGAGTTAAGGTCGTACAAAGAGGGGTGATACTCAGCCCTGAAGTTCAGGCCTAGGATACTGAGTTAATTCGTTATAAAAACAAAGGCAAGTTCAATTTGGATTAACAATTCAATCTTCAATTTTGATATAATCTATTCTAGTTCCAAATTTCAGAGTATGCTGTAAATGCAAGACACACATTTTTCTAAAAATTATATGTAATTTGAGCATCATAATAAAGCATAAATACTAATTTTGGTGTTAATTTTCAACTCCAGAATCATGAGAAGTTATAGGCAATTTTGTAGTTAAAATTAGTACACATTCACTTAGACTGGCGTTCGACAGAAGCATATGCAAGTACACCTACAAGACCAAATTAGCTCATCTAACTCCCTTTAGACTCTGGGTGGAAAAAAAAGATATTTCATTCTGCATAGAATTAGCCCATGCACAGATATGAATAGTGGCAAGAATGGGATCACTTATGATGAGTTATAATTTCATATAAGCATCCTTATCAATAACAAGGATGGGACCCTCTCAGCAGGCAAACAAGAAGGTTTGGCATCCTGGTTATGAAGCAGTAAGCTACATGCCACAAAAGCTCTGAAGTTAAATAAACGAATCCCAGAAGGTAACTGGGGGAAAAAGTCATTATTACAGAGGTCTATAAGAAGGACACTGAATAAGTTGTCTAATCATGCATGCTTCATTGATAAGACAGACAATTACTATCAGATGAAAGACACCAACATATTGTTTCGGTTTAGAGCATAAGACTTTTCTGTAGTAAGGGATAAGTGCCAGATTTATCCAAGTCTACTGATAAAAGAAACCCCAAATCTGATTTCTTCCATTTTCTATTATGTGGGTTGAAATTGAGAAGGAGTTACCTTATTCTCATTTACAGTCAAAATAAAATGTTGGGATCAAGTTATATGTCAAGAAAGCAGCTGACAGCAAATATCCCTAAAGCTGTAGCTAGCACCTCATTCTGACACTAACTAGACAGATATCATAGATTTCAGCAACTAAGCAACAAAATAGATTTGTGAGAAGCAGCACTAATTTGTCAGGAAGTCAAACTCATCTACCCTGCCTCACTAGTGACTATAGCAAACAAAAACTCCAAAATAATATTTTAAAACAAAAATTAAAAAAACCCTTTATGTTACATCAGACAGAAAGCAAGTGTGAAAGAATTGCTACTTTCTTTAAAAGATGCTTTATTTTTTTAGCATACGACTCAAACTTGTACCCTGTTTTCGGTTTAGTTCTGTACTTTTCTGTATACAGAAAAAATCCACATTTTCAAAAAACCTTTTCATTTCAGGATTAGTATCTAGCTTTAAGAAAGACGACATATCATCAGCAAAATCATGTAAGAATCAGTTTTCTGTTTATTTCTAATACAAGCTTTACAAGAACTTGCAAAACAAAAGAAATCCTAAGAACAAGCTACTTGAAAAATCATGGTTGCATGCTGTATCAACTGGTTTGTTGGAAGAATTAATTGACTAAGTAATGGTTCCCAGCAGTTTGGTATCAATTTTCTGGACTACTCCGCTATTTTCAAAAAGTACCATAAGTACAATACAGACGGAAAGTGATTAGGCCATTATAATGTGCTGCCATGTTAATGATGTAATTTGAAACCCACCATTATGAACAGATTTATGCAATGCATGTGAAAATTAACTTATACTAATGCTTCACTTAAGAAAATTTCTAGTAGCCCATTATGAGAATTGCTGGTTCTTCATGGTACCTTCTGGATGCCATTGGACAAGCAGTAACTTATGAACTAGGCAGTCAACAGTATCAATGCACTTCCCAAAACCTAAGTTTTTACTGAAAATTCTATAAACTCTTAGAGGAAAATTATGTAAGAAACAGGTAGCTGCTTAATTCTCCAATAAGGCTTAGACCACAGAAGACAAAAGCACTGTGTTTTTGTGGAAGAGTTCTCAGGAAAACAATTGTTGCCTGAACTGCAGTAGAAAGATCTTCCAATTTTTAGCCCAACCTTAAGGAAAACATCATTTCTCCTGCTGGCATCCTCCACAACCTGGAAATGGATTACTGTGCACAAGAAATCCACATATTTTAACTATGTGTGTGTTACTTTAATATGCTTGCCTGGTTTCTAAATCCAACCCAACGTCATAAGAACTTGTAGATATTTCTACCTTGTACCACTTAAACACCAATCTTCTCAAGCAGATGAGCTTCTATTGCTTACCAATTGACCTTGTATCATGATTAATTTTTTTAATGATTTAGAAAATAGATAAATAATCTATCATTAACATAATTTAGTTTAGAAACATTTTGTGCTGCTGGGAAAGACTTCAGAGAAACAGGCAAAAAAGGTTCTTATCTTTCACAATGCACTACATGTACATGTGTACAAATAATAAAGATGTGCTTTGAGATCCATGAACTGACTCTCCTGATAACTTAAATAATAATGAAGCATAGCTGTAGTGTTTGTTGTACATTCAATTCAATAATTTGTCAATTCTTCATTAACTATCTCCCAATACATAACATCTGTAAATCTAATAATGGTTACAGGGCTGGAACCCCTCCCCTATGAAGAAAGGCTGAGTTGGGGTTGTTCAGCTTGGATAAGAGAAGGCTCTGCGGAGACCTTATTGCGGTCTTTCACTATATAAAGGGTGCTTATGTGACAGACTGAAAGAGACTTTTTACCAAGGCCTATAGCAACAGGACAAGGGGCAACAGTTTTAAATGGAAAAAGGGCAGATTTAGATTGGATACAAGGAAGAAATTTTTGTTTGTTTGGGGTTTTGGGGTATTTTTTTATTATTATTTTGGGGGTTTTTTTTGTTTTACACGGTAAGGGTGGTGAGACATTGGAACAGGTTGCCCAGAGAAGTTGTGGATGCCCCATCATTTGAAGTGTTCAAGGTCAGGTTGGCCAGGGCTTTGAGCAACCTGATCTAGAGAAAGATGTCCCTGTCTGTGGCAGCGGGGTTGGACTATATGATCTTTAAAGGTATTATCTAACCCAAACCATTCTACAATTCTAATTTAACTCCTCCTTTGTTATTCAACTCTTGTCAATATTTCTGTAGAGTACTCTACATTGTGAGCCTGAAGTATTTCCTGACCTCCTTCAGTTAATGGTGATGGCATTCTCATCCTACAGCTAGAGAATGAGACCAGTACACCCATAATCCAGATTATTGGTCAAAAAAGCCTTGCAAAACAAGCTTCTGGTTTCACACAGAGCAAAGAAAAATGCAATGGGCATGTATAAATGAGTTAACCCATTATGACATGTGACTGATGTCATGGTTATGAGAAAAAGAATAACTTTGTCCTTGATCTGAATATCATTTGCCATTCATCAACATATTTGATGGCATGACCAGCTACATCTTATCTACCTAGAATTGTTCCTTTGGCAAAAATAATGACATAAGTCTAAACCAGCCAAGTCTAACTAGGCATGCTTTCTTAAAAAAAAATCTCTAAGTGATCTTCATTCTTGTCTCAGGTATGAGAAATCTTAAATAATTGCATAGGGAAACAGAAAAACCTATTCTAATTCATGTTACAGAATAAAAACATTTTTTAAACAAAGTGCATCAATAGTGATGGCAGGGGTAATTTATCTGTATAATTACAGCTATGAAAGGCTGGACAAGTCATAAGAGATTATCCTGGTCCAATTCTGTACGTTCCCTAGCACTGAAGCAGATTTATGTATCCTACATACTTCAATTTTTCTAACCTTAATACAAGAGTTTTTCCATGGACTGATAATATGAATCTTACCGCATGGAGAGGACTGCCTTGTATGACTACTTCATATCCAAACACAACATTGCTTTGCCAGCCTTTTTGTTTACCTCTGGGAAGGCAAGAATATTTCTGTTTCCCCAGCACTCATTATAAGTAGCAAACACCAGCACAACTGCAGCTGTCCCTCATAGTCAGAGCATAGCTTATTTCTGAAAGTGAGTGCTAGTGCTGGAAACATGAGCTATTCTGAGTTAAAAGCTACTCAGTGCATAAAACATAAAGGAAAAAAAAGGTAATAGTGAGGACTGTTTGAACATTTAAGACTCAGAATGTTAAAAACTCATTTTTACAGAATAAAAGCTCACACCTGAGGGAAGGCAAGCAGTGGAGAGTTAGAAAGCTCCATACCAGGTATGATATGTGCTCTCTCAGCAGAGAGACAGAGAAGAATCTCTGGAGATCATTTGATTTGTTACAACCTCCATACAAGAATCAAAACAGAAAGTGACATAAAGCACATACATGTTTTTATAGCTGTCATTAACACTTGTAATTACATTTGTACTACATGCTTTCCTATGCTGTTACCTTTGAAGTATATTAATGCTAATTATTGGAATTTGTGTGCTATAGTGCATAGGTAATCCAAGATTTCAACTGAAAAAACATATGTTGTAAGTGGCTGTTTGAATATCAAAGTGCAATGCATCTCAGATTTGAATGATTCATCAGGGAGATTTACAATATGGCCTTTTGAGATCTCAAGGCATTTTTTTCTACAGCACCCTCACTTCCTTTTTATTATAGGTATGATATCACCTTAAAATAAGTTTCTGAAAACATTTTCAAAGTATTTAATGAGACATGAGGAGCAAAAAAAAAGTATTATATCCCTTTAAAATACCTAAGTTACAGGAAGTCTGTTTTGATTTAAACAATTTCCAGAAATTCTAAACAAACCATCTAAATATTATAATAATGTTCTCTGTAAAATTAAGTGCTGTAAGAATTTTACAACTTCCAACTTTTATAAAACCACTTGTGGCTGAAATATGTTCAGAAAGCACCATTTCAGCCTTTCTAAACAGTGTTCTCAAAAATGGAATTTATTCTTACTCATTTAATACTTCAAGATGGCAGCACTACCTTCTTATAAGCCAAGATCCTGAAAATGCTGCATCTGCACATGAATGCTAATAGCAGTTCTATCTACAGCCATAGATACATCTATTATATCTAATAGATAGCAAAACTTTGTCAGATCTGTTTTTAGTACAGTAACTCACTCAAATATAGGAAATGTTTTCTATTGGGTGGAGTAGTTCTCTAGTAGCATAGAAACAACTTTTTAACTCAACACTGAAAGACACTTTGGTGAAGCTAAACTCAGTTAATTAAACTTAACTTCAAAAGACAATCTGACAACTTCTTTTTAAAAAGAAGACAACAGCAATATAACCAAGTTGAGGAAAAATAACTGCCTGTATACCGTATGGGTAGTCACAGATTGCCTATTTACAAGCTAAAATGCTAACAAGACAACCTATAAAAGTGCTGGAATAATGGCTAATTTGCAGTCAGCTAAGCTTGAAAGAGATATATTTTGCTTCTATAAAGTTGTAGAAAGAGAAAAGGCCATAAAAATCCTTTGATCTGAACATTGAGCTCTTTGCTCATATTCTCATTTTGAAACACTCATCACTACCTCTTATCCCTGCTTGTTGACAAATTGTTATAAGACAGTTAAGAAGAAACCCATTAATAAGCAGCTACCAGAATATATGAATATTAAAATTATACCAAGACTCCAGCTTTTTGTTGACATGAGACTGTAAAACATTGAAAAGCTACTAAATTTTATCATCTGTGAAGATTTAAATAGGATAGCAAGTAGCTATTCTAACAACTCTTTTTCCTCCCTCTGTAAAAACTCCAGAATACCTCCTAAAAGAGGAGACCTGGGAAACACAATTATAAAGGGATTTAATTCAGATACAGGCTGGTTTTCCTGAAGACTTTCACCATGGCTTCCCACACCTATGGTGAGATGTAGATAGTTTGAACAGAGGCAGTTCCGCACATCCTCAAAGCAATGAAACACGTATCGCAGAGACCTGGCACCCACGAGCGAAAGCTTCACATTTCTACTTCCCCCCAACCAGCTAAATTCAATTACTCAAGTTCAGCACAAAAGTACTTGCTGGAAGCCCTTTATAAGTACTTCCTTTGGCTTACACCTACCTTCTTATGAAATTATGTACTTCCTTGTGGATAACTAACAAGGAACCACCCATTCACCAACCCATAGCTAGATTCTTACGCCCATCCCAAACAGACAACAGAAAATGAGAATACAGTTCAATGATTACAGTTAAAATCATATGATAGCACACCAGCTGACTGTTTTCACTTTTCTGAATCTAGAAGATTGTTTTTTAATATACTGCATTAGCCAAAAGGGCATTTAGCTAATGAGCTCCTTTTTGAGCGACTATCACCCTGTCATCACTGACCTCAGAGACCAAATACAACCCACCAAGACAAGTTCTGTCTGCAGGACATATATCCTCAACACTACTTTTCCCCAATTGGTTGACACCTTTCAGAAAGGTCTAAATTCCCTGATAAAGAAAATCTATCCCTCTCTTGTGGCCCATTCAGCTTCACGTTGCTCAGACAGTGACAGGCAGTTTTGTGCACTAAAGACTGATCGCTTATAAGCTCTGAATCACAGGGCTGTCTAAACTCGTTTCCCTGCTGACATTATCCCAGGAAAAATTCTCCATAAAACATTACTGTCATGCCAGAACAACTCAACTATTAGGGGAACACAGCACGACCTTGTAAATAACCAACATGACAGAGAGCTAGGGAAGAATAAAGAGTACAAAAGTAAAATTAATTCCTTGTTTCCATAGTCATCTGTGAAAGATGTGTCAGCTATTTCATATGAACCTGCTACAGTTTGACTCTTCTGAAGAACGATCCTTAAAGACAGAAGTCAAAATGATCACTTAAGAGTATTTTAAGGACAAAGCAAAGGAAAACAACATAATATTCTCAGCAAAACAATCTAACAGTAACTTAGAATTACTTCAACTCAGAACATCTTCCTCTCCGGAGACTTGCACATATTGCAACTGGATAACAGTAATTCTCCATTAAAACTAAGAATTAGTAAACACAGTCTATTATTCATAAGACATTATACTGCATTCCTTATTGCTAGGTTATGAGATAAACCTCACCCGCAGACCTACAAAAGGAGCTCAGAAACAGTGGCAGGAGTGGGAACCCAAATAAAACCCTGCCCAAGCTGTTCCCAGGCCCATCCCAGGAGCCATCAGCCCATCAAAGACCCATGTCCACAAGTCCAGAGGAACACAGGGACGCACAAACGCAGGTGGGAACCTGAACTGAGGACTCCCAAGGAACAAACACCCTGCCTGGGCCCCCCTCCCAGGGCTGTCCCAGCAGAGCCTCAGCCTCATTGTCCAGGTGTGAAACCCATCACGAGGGGTCATCAGCTCTGGAGATCACCTCAGAAGGTGAGCTCTGGAGATCACCTTTCAGACTTAAGAGGGTTGCTGCCCAGGGGATGTGCTGTAGGATGCAGGGGAAAAGCAGTTCATGGTCACAGGACTTAGTATGGGATGTTTAGGGGAGGAACCAAAGATGGGAGAAGAGAGGAGTTTAGCCGATTTGGGTAGGAAAAAGAGTGGGAAAATAGAGGGGTAAGGGGATGTAAAGGCCCAGTCACATGTAAATAGTTGGCTAGTCAGGATGCTCACCTGGCTTGCCTTGTGCCTGATGAGCACACCCTGTCCTGCCTTCTTATTAAACTGCTTTCTATCTCTTTCCTGAGTGAGAAGACTATGCTGCATGCACATGTGTGTATGGGGGCGTGATTGCAGCAACTAGGGTTGAAGAGCCTGTGTGTCCATGGTGCCAGTGACGGGAGCAAGTACGGGTATGCAAGTGAGCATGTGATCATTAACAAAGATCAACCTGAAAGAGCTGGTGAGTGGGTGAAGTAACCTGGGAGCAAGGAGATGAGGGCAGGTCTGGGTGTGAGAGCACCTGTGTGCCTCTAGGGGCAAGAGCAAATGGGGATAAGCATGGGACCAGGGGAGTCCTGGCCAGCCTGGAGCAGCAGAAGGGGAAGGGAAGGTGGTACGTGCACACACGTCTGCAGTACATACTAGCAACTGGAACAGGGCTACAGCCTCAGGGGGCTTGTACGCCCAGGTGCCAGCAGCTGGTGAGACTGGGATCCAGGCACAGCTACTGGAAAAACTGAGTGAGCCCAGCTGCTGGAGGAATCCACCTTGTAAATATATATACACACACATAGATTCTCACCAGTGGACTTCCATTCTGTCCAGCAAGAGAGGTAAGCAAGATGAGACCATTGGTGCTCTGAGTGTCTGTCTGATCTGTGTGGCTGGCCATGGATATGTAATGCGTACTCTGTGTATGCATGCCTGTGGGAATACCTCTTTGGCCTCACTACTAGCTGAACCTGGGGACATGGAGATGCAGCAGCCTCACCTCACCTGTCAGGCTCTTGGATCCCACATGAAATACTTTCCTCCAACTGTTCTCAGTTGATCTCTATTACACACCTCATTAACTTAATGTTAAAAATTAGGGTGCTTTACCAAAGTCCATCACATAGAGAAATCAGAAGGAAAATATTGCGAGTATCTATCATTGTACAGCACTTGTGTTAAAGTCCAGGGATTGCCAAATGACATGATCCCATGACCAGAAGCACACTGCAGTCATTGTTCCTTGAAGGACTTTTCTGAAATCCACTGTTCAGTACACGTCATACCGAAGGTGTAATTTTGGCTGGTAACATGCTGAGTTAATTTTGTTTTACTCTTTTTTTCTGCTACTGTTTCGTTTCTTTAACAACAAAATAACCTACCCACAAACTCTAATACTTGCAGTACTAGAATATACAGACACCTGGTTTCAGTGAGCCTGAAGATCACTTAAAGCTCTGTTTAAAGGTAGTAATTTCTAGTAAAATAAAGTTTTCATTATTTATTACAAAGACAAATAAGTTTTCATTAGGTCAAAAAAGTCTGAAAGCACAAGCAGCTTCGGAAAGTTTTTATATCATCTAGGATCCTAGACTACAAGAAATCCATCTTAATGTGACTGACAAGTAACAAGAAAAGAAAACCATACTATCCCAAAGTCAGGGATTTATCCTAACATTTTGTCCAGAGTGAAAAGGCAAAGTAATTCTGCTCCGAAGAGCCAATTAACTCTAAGGTATCCATATGCGGTGCTTCATAAAAGTACATAACATCCTTAGCAAGATAATACACAATGTCAACTTGATTCCCTAGGTTTTGTGTTTATGTTCTCATTTGAGAAAGCAGAACAGTGGGTAGCTCAGTAGACAATGGCTTAGAAGAAAGACCTTCTAACCTTAATTTTGTTTTAATCGGCAAACAAAACCCAAAAGTTCTACATAATAGAGGCAACCTTTTACTGTGTACATGTACAACACCATCTGGCATGAAGAAAGTGATATGCTGGTTGTGGCTCAAAGACTTTACTGGAGTTCTAACAACACTAATAGTCTTGAAGATCTGAAGTTTCAGCTACCTATTGCTACTTCCAACCCTTCTAATTTGATTTCCAAAATTATTTCACTCTAACTGAAAATATTTAGATCTTTTCTGGGATCACTCTGCACCTTTCAAATTAAATAATATTTAGCAAATAACACATAAAGCTTTCTACCCATGAATAAAGGACTAAGCTACTCTGAAAGCGTTAAGTTCTTTGCCATGCTTCATAATGTAGACGGTTGTGAATATAACCTGTATTAGCTATTGAAAAACATACTACAGATGTAAGAATTCTTTATGCTTAGTGATATAGATGCTTATGTCAGCAGAAATGCCACAGAAAGTTAGAGCTACAGGGAAGGAGCAAAGTACCTCTAAGCAGTCTCTAGTACCAGCTAAAAGATATTAAAGATTTATGCTCTAGAGCAGTACCTAGGACACCTTTCCTTCCACTTCTGTTCAACAGAATGGGGAATAAGGAATTACATTAATAATATAAGTAGACCTGGGAATATTCTCAGACGCTCAAGCCACTATAAAGAAGTGATATGCATCCTTTCTAATAATTTTTTTTAGGCTTCACAACAGGGTAGTGATAGAAAACCACTTATCTGATATCTTAAAACGGTCCCTGAAACATTCTTGTTGCTGAACTGTGAACAAATGTTTGGAGGAACACCAGTGACAACAGGCTTAAAGCCGAGTGGATTGTGAAGGGGAAAACCCCCCAAACCATAGAGACAATTTTGTTCCAGAACTCGGGAAATTTCCCAGGCACTGTTATAAGATACTAGTGTAGATATCATCTCAGTGTTAAGCTAAACAGCAACCAACAGGGAATGATTAAGTTTGCTACAACCTAGAAAGCAGTTAGAGACGATAGCAGGTATTTCTTTGGGATGACTTTTAGGCTGAGAAATACAGAGTTATCTTCAAGATAGGAAAGTTACAGGGAAAAAATTAGGATTCCTGCCCAGCTCTAGGGACTCCCAGATACCAGGTGGTGAGAATTCAACACCTTGGGAGATGGCGAGTATTGTCCCCATCCCTAACTCTTCCAAGAAGGGTTCCTAGCACTTAACTCTTAACAAATACATATACAGATGAATGGATGAAAGTGCTCTAACCAGAGATGAAATACAATACAGTATCAAGTAGAACATTAGTCTCAACAAGTCTAGCAATAAAGCAGAAGAAAAAATATAAAAACTTAAAAAACCCCAAAATTTATAGATGCACAAGATAATGCCTGTACACACGGAAGGCCTTCTAATACTCAGTGATAACCATCTATACATTAAGTAGCAGTATATTTCCCTGCTCCTATTGGCCTATTTTAGGATGAAGTCCTGCCCTTAAAAGAACTTGCACACCGTTATCAGTGAGCAGCAGCAGAGGCTGTCTATACATGAGACTCTTGGATTTTCTGCTGTGTTCAAGGTACAAATTCCTGCTGATGCTGCTTCCAGTGTTACCAGGCATGACAATTTCCTGTTTTTACAGTAGGTTATTACAGTCCAGCCCAGTGATTCTGAAACATAGTTAACTGAATCTTGGCATTTGCTGTAGTTCAGTCTTAACCCCTGCTGCCAGTATGCACCACTGGAATGGGATTCATCCAATAAAACATTTTATCTGAAAGTTTTCGGATGTGCTTATAACATTTTCTAAAAAAATAAAGCTTTTATATATATATATATATGCAGTCCTCCAGAGACATGTCTTGAACTGTGAGGGCTTCTTAGCAGTTTTTTTTCCCCACTAGCTCTCAATTAAATTGCTTGTTCTATTGACCTTCTTCATATATTTTGATAGAGAAGCATTTGCTCTTTGTAGATTTTTCAGATAATTTTATCTGTATGTTGGCAGGAATATAACTTGAAAAAAGCAGGACAGAAAAAAACCTATTCCCTGGTAAGTAGTTTTTTACTTATGTTCTAATAAATGAAGCAATAATCATCCCTTTTCCATGTTAGCAAACCAAATACACTTCCAGCAGAAAACAACATTGTGGACAGACTTTTTAGTAGGGCCTGTTACGACAGGACAGGGGATAATGGTTATAAACTAAAACAAGGGTAGATTCAGACTAGATATAAGGAAGCAATTTTTTACAATAAGGGTAGTGAAACACTGGAAGAAGTTGCTTTGAGAGGTGGTAGACACCCCATCCCTCAAAACATTCAAGGTCGGGTTGGACAGGGCTCTGAGCAACGTGATCTAGTTGAAGATGTCCCTGCTCACTGCAGGGGGGGTTGGACTAGATGACCTTTAAAGGTCCCTTCCACCCCAAACTATTCTATGATTCTATGACTTGCAATATAGCAACTCTATTTGAGCAGTTTCCCATGATTTTACTTCCATAGTTTAAGAAACATTCCTTTGCCCTCCACCACAAAGTACATGCACATAGTGAAAAATCGCCATTTATGAAGTGCAGAAGGTGATACTCTAATTAATTGAAAGAAGTCCAGCGTGCTTTTTACTTAAACCCAAAGCTTAATCTTTTAATGCTGCAAGGGTCCTGCAATTAATATGAAACTAGTATAAGTCTGCTTAGATCTCAAATAACTCTAGGACAAGGCTGTTATTTTGTCCTCATTTGCCACACTGGGGTACATAATTGCTTTTTTCTACATCCGCCTCTGGCATACAGATCCATCCCATTCTTTCTAAGCATTTCACAATCCATTATAAGTTTATTTCCACAATGATAGTGAGTATTGTCTCACAATAGGAAGAATAATATTCTCTCTATTAGATTGGAAATTGAGATACAGGAAAGCTAAATAACTTACCCAGGACCACTTGGGAAATTTGCGGCAGAGCAAGGAATTGTGTCTAGGTGCTTAACCTGCATTCCCAGCTAATGTAATGAATATTAGTGAAGTATGCAAGATCCCCAATGGTACAAGTTTAAATGGATGAGCTATTTTGAAAAATCTGATGTTTGGGTGTTTTCAATAGTCAGAGCTAACATTTTAAAAGAAGTGGGTCAGAAAGTTAACATGATCACACTACAAAAAAAGAGCTAGTTGCTGTGTCTGAAGTCTAAGGTTTTTCAGCAACAGATATGGATGCTAGAAGTACTGGTAGGTCCTTCACTCTGATCACCCTATAGGACAATGCTGTGATGACTTCAAACATACTCATTCTTGTTAAACTTTGAACTACACCTCAAGAGAAAGAAGTGTCACTGTGAGCATGCTTTAATCTTTCTCTGTTGAATTTTTCCACAAGTCTAGAATGTATTTCCAAGCTTTACATTAGAGTCATGTCTCATATTTTTATCACACCAGAGAATACAGACTTTCAGCACATAGTAGAAGAATAAATAACTTGAAAAGAACACCATGATTGATTACACAGAAATCATTACTCCAGTAAGAAAAAAAAATAGATTAAAGGTTAAAAAAATAAATCTGTAATTTCCATAGCAGGAAGTTTGCTATTTCTGTGAGAAAAACATACATATATAAGGATTATAATTTAAGAATGTTTTCTGCCTCTGCAGAGACTATCATGTTCCAGACATGTTACTGACAACATATACAGACTGTATGCTCCTATATCTTTTTTTATATATATACATACACATTTGTGCAACATTTAAAACCAAAGATTTATACAAGGATTTAAAAATCTAGTTATAGATATTCTGCAAGAGAAGATTGTAAAAACATACTTTTGTGTTAATAGCATACCTTTCAGGGCATTTGGGAGTAACAAACACAAGCTATTACAAGCACCTTTGAACTAGAATTATGGCCACTGCAATCTCAGTATCTCTTATGACACAGAGTATCAGGGAAAAGTAACAGCTATGGGAGAAGGATTCATTGCTCAAGAGTGAGTGGAGCCTGGCAAGTTACAAACTAATCTGAATAATTCCCAGACAACATGCTGCGATATTTGCATTGTCAGCTGGTTATTATGATTTATTGGAAAAGTGGGACACGGACATAGCAGTACAATGGAATCACACTGTGATAGCTGTAGTAATCTCATTGCACAGCTTTTGCTTTTTCAACCCAAACTCTGAACAGCCATTGTTTTACTTTTCTCAAAGCACATAGGGCAAAAGGAAAAGAAAAAATCCCAGGTGTTTAAATCCATAGCTTTGTGTACTCTCTGCTTTTTGGGTTTTCTTCCTCTTTTTTTATTTTTAAAAAAGGCGTGCTTCAGAAAATCCACCATCTAAATAACGCTGTAGAAGTAGTCATGATAGTGAAATCATTAATAAAACCTGCAGTATTAGGCATTTTTCCTATTGCAACTTCCACATTCTCTCTAACCACAGTCACAGAATGATAGGGGTTGGAAGGGACCTCTGGAAATCATCTAGTCCAACCCCCCCACCACAGCAGGTCCACCTAGAGCAGATTGCACAGGAATGCGTCCAGGCGAGTTTTGAATATCTCCAAAGAAGGAGACTCCACAGCCTCTCTGGGCAGCTTGTTCCAGTGCTCTGCCACCCTCAAAGTAAAGAAGTTCCTCCTCATGTTTAGATGGATCTTCCTATGACCAAGTCTGTGCCCACTGGGATGGATCTTCCTATGACCAAGTCTGTGCCCACTACCTCTTGTCCTGTCACCAGGCACCACTGAAAAAAGCCTGGCCCCATCCTCCTGGCACCCACCCCTTAAGTATTTAAGTAAGTATTTAAGTTAAGTATTTAAGTATTTAAGTTAAGTTCTGACAACAGTGTTTTGTTTGTAAATTACAGTTTGTAACTTAGATGTGAAAGGGAGAGTCTATAGGCTTCACGCCTTATGCATTTTACTAAAGGGCCACAAACAGGTAGCAAAGGAGTTGACTAGCTATTGACTGCTTTTGGTGCTTTAAATGAACAGTGTTAGCAATCAGTCATATAGCTCTGTCAGCATGGTTGTAGAGATCAGTACTGAATAAAAAAGAAAAACTGGGGTCATGGACATTCTCTCTTCTCAGGGACGAGGCTACAGTTCATGCCTGGGATAGTGTAAGATGTTATACTCTGCTTCACACACACATGTGGGAATGGGATGCTACTCCTTCCGTTCGTAAGTATACAAATACTATAGACTTGAAAAGTATGTCTATTGACAAAAAAAATTGGCCACAACACTTCAGAACCTGTAGTTTTAAAGGCATGTTCATGCACTGTGACAGCAGATAAGCATTTGGTGTGGGGTGTTGCTTTTCATTTTTTTTGAGACAGGCAGTCACAGCTTTTTAGATTACTCTCTAGAAAAAACAGCTTTCAGATATAAGTATAAAGATTTTCAGAAAAGGAAAGTGCTTACAAAACATACCTTGCAGTAATCCTATCTCTAACCACATCCACAGCCTCTCATGTGTTTCTGCGCGTCAGCAGTAGAAAGCACACGTTCTCCATTCACTCAATTTGGGATGAACACTTAAAAAAAAAGAAAAAGACTTCTGCATACAGCAGACTCCAGATGCTTCAGATTGCTGTGTGGGCACAGAGTGAGGTTATTCACTTTCACAGCAAGAAAATAAAATACACTAAATTACCTTGCCAGGACATCAAAGTGGCACAGATTACTGCTCTTCTTCCATAATCATCAGATGATTAAAGAGCATTTTCCTCATTAAAACCTCTTACAAGGGATCACCATTATCCAACTCTTCATTTACTCATTAAGCTACATCTAGGTTTTTACTTCTCTAATTGCAATTTGATACAAGCTCTTTAGTCCTAAAATGTTTTTTAATAAAGGAAAAGGGCTTTATCACCTACCGAGTAAAAATATTGTTTTCATTGAAGAGACCTTGAATTTAAAGCTGCATAATTGCAATGCGAGTTGTTTTTAAAACAGACCAACAATTCATGAAAAAACCTGACCAAAACAAACAAATCAAGATTAAAAAAAACAATTGACAAGGGGCAGAAGGTAGGCACAGCAACCCAAATCCTCCTCTTTAGTTGCTTGCAGCCAGCAGAAGTGGTGATGCAGGTAAAGAGTTCAGCTGCTTTCTCCCTCACTAAACTAAGAAGTTCTCCAACATAATATTAAGATAACATTTCCTCCTTTCAGAGGTTTGGTTGTTTTCCCTACCAAAAAAGTGTATGAAGACACATGACCCAGTTTATACAAAGTACATGGGACAAGGAACAATATTAACGGGTGTACCGGTGATGGCGGGGGGGCCGCAGGGGCGGCCCCTGAGAGGAGCGGCCGGGGCTGCCCCCTGCCGGACACAGCCGGTTCCCGCCGGCTCCAGCGGCCCCAGCGCAGGGCACAGCTGAGCCCCTCAGCCGCGGCGGGAAAGCCCCTGTGAGAAAGGGCGAAAGGCTGCCCGGCAGCCAGGGCTGAGGGAAGCGGGGTGAGAAACAGCCCTGCGAGCCCCGAGGGGAGGGCGGGAGGAGGGGAGGAGCAGCTCCAGGCGCCCCGGCAGAGGTGCCCCTGCGGCCCCGGGAGAGCCCCCGGTGGGGCGGGTGTTTCCCTGCAGCCCGTGGGAAGGCCCCAGGCTGGAGCAGGGAAAAGTGTGAGGAGGAAGGAGCGGCAGAGAGGAGCCGTTATGGACTGACCATAATCCCCCACACTCTTCCCTAGTAGAGGGGAGGGGTAGAAGAGCCTGGAGTGAAGTTGAGTCTGGGGAAAGGGCAGGGGAGGAAAAGTGTTTTAAGGTTTGTCTTTGTTTCTCACTATTCAAATCTAATTTTAATTGTCAATGAATTAATTTTCCCCAAGTCGGGACTGGTTTGCCCACGATGGTAACTGATAAGGGATCCCCTTCTCTACTTCAACCCACAAACTTTTCCGTCTTACTGCATCCTCCCAGAGGGGGCATGAGAGAGCAGCTGGGTGGGCATCTGGCAGCCAGCCAATACCTACCCACCTCAAGAGGACATTCAGATGCAGGTCATTGTTACAATTCAAAACACATCTTTTTCCTCAAGAACTGTAGGACAGAATAAAGATATTCTGGTTTAGCATACCTTGGGCTTAGCCAGGAATCCTAATATTTAAGAGTTCTGGTCAGTATACAGGTAGAACAAGTCATCACCCCCATAAATTATTTGCCTTTGGTTACAGTTAACTTACTTTTTCACAGTATTCATGTACTGAATAGTAACATGGTGTTAATATATTTATCTGTATATATATCAAAATCAGGTGAAATATAATTGAGACAAAATGTAGGATCTTAAACAAAACCATTAACTTAAAAGGCACTTATTTCCAGCAAAAGACTGTGTATGTTATAGGTGTGTTAACTTTTTAAATGCAAGTGCCAGTAAGAAGATACTTGTGGTAGAGCCACATGAACCACTTCAGTTGAAACCAAGCTGAAATACTAACTCTACACATCCCCCTTTTTTTTTTTTTTAAAACACTATTGCTTCTAGTTTAGTTTGCCAAAATTACTTCGCAAATAAAATCTGAATAAGTAGCTACTGTGGAAGTGCTTTTGAGTCAATGTGAAATCATTTTTTTCTGCTGAGCACATGAAGGAGGTTACATGTGACTAAAGTTGTTAAGTAAGATTTGGTTTTTATTTCTCATCACCCTGCTCTGATTTGATTGGCAATAAATTAAATTAATTTCTGAGTCAAGTCTGTTTTGACTGTGACAGTAATTGCTGAGTGATCTCCCTGTCCTTATCTCAACAGATGAGCCTGCCTTTCATTTGTATTTTTCTCCCTCCATGTAGCTGATGAGGTGGAGCAATAGAGCAGCATGGTAGGCAACTGGTATCCAGCCAAGGTCAACCCACCACAAATGCTAACCCTTCCATCGTGGATTTCAGATGCTGGCCAATGAGATTACTCTTCTTAAGTTTCCCTTATGGACATACATGGTAGTCTTCAAATCACTAGTTTAAAACCAATGACTTCATACCAGACAAAAAAGTCTGATCTACAGGAAAAGAGGGTTAAGGACTGGATGATACTCAGGAAAACATTGAGAATGAATTGCAGTATCAAACAAAAATAAAAGAGTGCTGAAAAGAAATCTGCAGAATGTCCTTATAGAAACACGTAAACTGCTGGTGAATAGTAAGCAAAATAACAACACAGTACCTATTTTTAAATAATGCTGCTAAAAAAGAACCTAGAATTTACAGCCTGGTGAGATTTGTCCCATTACTGAGTAAACTTGATAGAGAATCTAATTAAAGATAAGATGGCAGAACAGTTGGATAAATATAACTTGACAGGCTCAAGCCAGCATGGTTCCTGTAAGGGAAGGAGGGGGGTGGGGGAAGAAATCTCATTCCTTTAACCCAGTATAGTTACTCTTTGCAAAAACACACAAACAGGGGAGGGGGAATAGATGAAGGTGGGCTTAATTAACTGCAGTTTTCAAAAATAATATGATTAGAACTTTCCTAAAGAAGTATTAATTTTTTAATTATACATAAGGATATTAATTATTTAGCTTTATGTCACCAGCTGTGTACTAGGTAGTTTTCTAAGGGGCAAATATCTTGATTTAGAAACTAATTAAGCAATCGGAAATAAAGTTTAAAGTTATTCCTCAAAACAAACCACAGATATTTTTAAGTAGAAAAATCTCATGGGACTACGCAGTTAATGATTTGGAAAAGGAAATAGCTAGCAAATGAATGACATTTCCCAGTGACACCACACTGTTTCTGTTATAAAACATTATAGTGATCTGGGAGAAACCCAAGATAGAATCGCATGCTTATACCTGGGGACTAAGAAAGATGATGGCAGATAAAATCTAACTCATCTATTACAAAGCGTGAAGATGTGCCCAGTGAATAGTGGATTAGAAACCCCCAGACTCATTCTTGAATTCTTCACAAGAGGATTTTTTTAAAAAAAAAAAAAAACAAAAAACATGAGACTTGGAGTTCACCATAGAGAACTTGAGGTTCGTTGCTGGATATTAGGAATGCGAACAAAATGCTTGGGTACATTGAAAAGGTTAGTTCTACACAGAGTCAACCTAGAAAAAAAATAGGCAAACATAAGCAAAAGAAAGCATCAGAACAATCATCTGGTATTTTCAAAATCATAAATTAAAGATAACCAATCTTATTGAACTTATGGAAACCAGGCATCCAAAGAACTGAAAGGTTAGCAGCCTCGACCTTGGTATTTCATCTATTCCACATAATGAGTAGAATTTATTATCTCAACTTTCCTCATCCCTATATTGACATCCAAGTCATTTTTGAACACAGCCAGAAATGCAGCATATTGAAAGACACAGCAGAATGATTTACCATTGCTAGCTCTGGCAGTTTACTAAACTTTAATATATCAGATATGTCTAAACTACATTATTATCACCATAGGAGGACAGAGAAGATGTCTGCAGGAAAGAGAAAGCCATTCAATGGTCTTAAAATGTTTCTTCCCCAGAAATAATAAGCATTTTTACTGCACATATGGCTACATTTTAAACCTAAAGCTTGCAACCAATGAAGCAGGAACACAGAGAATTCTTCCAAAACTTCTATAGAGATTGGTGAGGTAAAACAAAGGGGAGAAAACTACCGGGTAAAGGTGCCAAATAATCTGGAGTTGTTGCCACTGTCAACGAAATAGTTTGGGTATCAGAGTAATTCCTTTCCTCTACATCCACCAAAGAAGGCAGGAAAGCAGCAGAGACTCTGACTGATTAGTTTTTGAGGGTAGTGAAGGAACAGGAAGGGTAACCCTTCAAAAAAGCCACAAGACTAACCAGACTTGGAGAAATAACCAGTCAACAAGTAGAAAAATCAGCTAAGGTTAGGCAGAATATCCTTACAGTCAGAGGAACATGGAAGGGACCACAAACATTCAACAGATAAGGATTCCCAGTGTCTCTCACAAAATGTAGATGACACCTTGCAAACAGTTTGGCAGCACTGAGCAGCCAGCAGCCCAGAGTGTCAGGCTTGGCTCTGGTACCCTGCTGCATTCGAACAGTGGGTGCAAGCACCTTCATAGTGCTATTTGAATGGTTACATCCACATGGACATTTTACACAGCACTCACTGGGATGCTGCCCTTCTTTCAGAGCTCAGCAAGATCCCCTTTCACAATTCATAAGCTGCCACTCCCCAAGATCTTATCAAGTCACAGGAACTCCTCCTCAAACACCTCCCCAGCTCTGACCCAGACAGTCACAGAGAGCTTAAGCAAGAGGAAGATGGGGTGGAATCTGCTCCTGTTCTCAGATTCCTGGGCCAGCATCTCTCTGGATACCTTTGGGATCACAGGGTACTGCTGGGGAAGCTCTGCTTATTCCCCCTTCAGTTTACTTACTCTAAGTTTCTGGCATTTTGAGACTCACACCCACCCTTCTTTGTCCCTCAATTTTCTTTTAAAGTTTATTTAAAAGGAAGGTCTCTGATTGAGGGGAATAGAGGCTTATGCCACCTGGAAAACCAGAAAAGCACTAGCCACAAACAGATACACAGGGATGGACAAGTAAATGGTGGAAATGTAAGAAAGAAGAGAAAGGAGCTGGCATATCTAGCTCCAAAGAAGAACTTGCTCTACAAGGCACATCAGAGTCATGATGAAATGAAGACAGAAAAACAGGATAAACAAGTTCCCAGGAAGGCTAAAATAGCCCATACTGGAAATGAAGCAATGCTGTACATTCAAACAAGCTTGGAACTGAATTAAAATTAAACAAGCTATCAGTGTCAACAATTAGCACTGAGAACACACATAAAAATTTAATAACAAAATAATTAAGGAATTGGGTCTTCATTACCAATTGCATGAAGGTTGTCAGAGAGTTCCCAAATATTCACATATGTACTTTTCCCTGCATGTTTGTGCCTCTGGGCAGAGCATATTGGCTTCTTGGATGCCTTCAGCAAGCACTGGAGATTTTTAGGTCTGTTTTGTTTAGTTCCCCTACCTGGTTACCTCAGTCAGAATTTTGGCTGGTTTGGTTTTTTTAAGCTTTGGGCACACTCTTCTCTATCTCCCCTCACCCCCTTTTTTATTCCCAGTTTGTCTTCTGCAATATTTGTTTCTTGGGTTTCTGTAATCTGAGAGGGAATTTTCATTTTCTTTGCCTAGTAGGATCCATCTGGTCTGACTGAGAAACCCAGCAGGTATACCAAAGAGTACTATGTGTTCAAGAAAACAGACTTGGAAACACCCCTTTCTGAGCTATGTTAACCTACAGTTTCTGGACCTTTTAAACTATAGCTAGTGTCTTTATCTTGGTGTTTGATAGCTCTTGAAGAACATATTTTATGAATTTGTCTAATCATTCTGTGCAGTTATACTTGCTCTTCCACAATGACTGCTGGCAAGAAGATCCCACAGTTTAATAGTACTTTGGATGACAGATATTTCTTTCTGTTTGTTCTATACCTGCTGCTTGATTTTTTTTATATCCTTCATTCTTTTATCATGAGACATGAAATATGAAGTGATTAATGCACGATCATTCATAATTTTATAAGCCATTAGCACATTTGTCTCTTCCCCAAGTTAAAGATTTGGTTACTTAATCTTTCCTCATACTGAAGTCATTGAAAAATCTCCAATTATCCTTTCTGTTGTTATCAATAGCTAGGGGACTGAATGATGAACTTCAGTGGCAAACATCAACTTTTATTTCTTTTGGTTGCAGGAGGAAGAAAAGTATGTTTAAACTGCGGTTGGACACAAGCCAACATTCTCAACCAAAGAGCTAACTCAAATTAGCAAATGTGAGTTAACAGCACATTAATTTGCAGTACAGACCTGTTCCAGGAAGAAAATTCTTCTATTGTTTCAAAAACTTTAAGAGAGTTCCCTTTTAAAGTATCACAGAGATGAGAATATTAACATGTTTCCTAAAACCTATTTTTTTTAAACAATGTCACTGAGTAAACCCACTTTAACTATGATTATACTGTTTATATATAAAGCTTGATCATTATAATCTCAGACACTCTACAGTTTACCATATAGACTAAGTAACTTCCAGACAGAAACTCCTGTTAGTAACAAGATTTATGAACAGACTGATGAAAGATCAACTGAAAGTTGATCTATACCACAACAAACCTCAGCTGAGCTGAAACCAGTAGTCACCTCTCATATTTCCCACTATTTCCTCAGTTTCATATAAAAAGTCAATTAAAGAGGTTAGCATTTGTGGTTTTGTTTGGGTTTTTTTTTTCTTTTTCTGTGTATGTGACCAGATTCTTTTTTTTCTTAAAAACCACACTGATTTGTCTGGGAAATAATATGTATCATTTAGTAACATTTGCATTTTTTGTATAAACCAGTGAACTGAATTCAATTTAATGATCCAGAACATCTGCAGTGTCAGACCATATTACACTAACTATCAGAAAACTATTTTGCTTTACTTAAAATTGATTTTTTTTTTTTAATAGAATAGTCAATTCCACATTTCCAGAGGCCTGTTACTCTATTCCATTTCGAATGCAAGACTGAGTGACTGAGGGGTGTGCCTTCTTGCCCTCTGAGAGTACAGAAACCCAAGAAACATTTGCTGGAGAAGACAAACTGGGAGGATAAAGCCAAGCAGAGAGAGAGGAGCGTATCAAAAGTTTACAAAACTCTGAATGAGGTAACCACATAAGGGAACTAAAAAGAACAGACCTGAAAACCTCCAGCACTTGCTGAAGGCATCCAAGAATGATGCCTTCAGATCCCCCACAACACGAAAAGCTGAATACAACTGTCTCCTTCCAAATTATGAAGTTGCTTCACTTTTTAAAATCACTAGATAATTCTGGAAAAAAGGCAAGTCTGCATAAGGAGAGTAAAGTCTAATCCCCACCCCCCAAAACAAATCCATCACATCGCAGCACTAATCTAACAAGCTAAATGGACAAGGTCAGGGGAACCTTCCTTCTCTTCAGCTGGGAATCCCAGCTCGATAGAGGTGAGGAGAATACCTACCATTAACATGACACAGACATTGCTAGATTGATCCCGAAGATTTGTACAAGGTTCGGAGCTTCACCTGAACTGTTTATTGAATAGAAATGGAGAGAGGACTGCTTTCTTACATCTCATTTCCCTAGTTAGTCTCCTCTGATCCTGAGCAAGGTAAATAAGCATGTTAAAAATATTCAATGTTACTTTGTCACTTTTGGTATATTCTACATCTGCTTCAAAATTATTCATAGTAATAGAACAGAAGCTCTATAAATTTTCTTTGTTCGATGCAGTGCTTATCACTTCATATATGCAACCAGTTAAAGCCCACGTTGAATGGAAGGAAGATTCAAGTGTTTTTAATGGGGCTGCAGAAAGCACGTCTGCAGTACTCCCTGGAGAGGAATACAGAATATTGAATGCAGTCATTTAGCAGCAACCATAATGAAAGGCCTATAGCTGTAGCAGTATCGTATTCTGATTATGCCATATCAGACAGTATAACAACAGTAGTTAAGGGTGCAGCTGATCTAACTACATGCTGGGACACTGAAAATGTGTAAGCATCAGCAGGATTTAATATCTCTTATTTCAGAAGTGTTACAATTCTATCACAGCATGCTATGTGTCAAAACCATCCCAAGCAATTCAATTACAGGTGAAACATGGAAAAAATAGTTGTTCTCCCCCCTCCTCCTTGCATTTCTCTGGAGTATATTCAATAGAAAAGATTAAATCATTTTAAAGCCTTAAGAAGCATGGATATAATAACATATACTACCTTCTAAGGCTGTGGTGCTATAGAAAACTTGAGACAGACAACAAATACTTTAAACAACTGAATTGGCTAGAAATATAAGCCCAACGCTGTGTATTTTAGCTCAGACAAGCCTGTGAAAAATTATGCATGGTCTAAACTCATAGCTTCCTGTAATACTGAAGTTCAGCAGATTAATGTTGGAGCATATATTGGAATTGCACTACAAGGCGCTTGGGACAACCTCTTAATGGCTCTCCTCCTGGAAAATCCAGGTCTTGAACATAAAAGTCTATCAGCAGGAAAAGCCATAAAACTTACGGATAATGATGATAGATGTCTCAAACATAGGATAGCCAGCTAGTTGGCCAGATTAATACTTAATGACTTACATATATGTGTCTGCTCCCCTCTGCATTCACAAAACATTTGAAAGTGTGACTTGGTACCTATTTAAAGCTACATTTCTAGGTTCCACAAAACACGAGAAAACCCTTGTCATGGTTTAACCCCATCTGACAACTAAGCACCACACAGCTGGTCACTCACTGCCCCCACAGTGGGATGGGGAGAGGAACAGAAGGGTAAAAGTGAGAAAACTCATGAGTTGAGATAAAGACAGTTTAATAGGGAAAGCAAAAGCCATGCATGCAAGCAAAGCTATCAAGGAATTCATTCACTACTTCCCACTGGCAGGCAGGTGTTCAGCCATCTCCAGGAAGCAGGGCTCCATCACATATAATGGTTACTTAGGAAGACAAACGCCATCATTCCAAACGTCCGCCACGTCCTCCTTCTTCCCCCCACTTTATATGCTGAGCATGACATCATATGGTCTGGAATATCCCTTTGGTGAGTTGGGGTCAGCTGTCCCGGCTGTGTCCCCTCCCAACTTCTTCTGCACCCCCAGCCTACTCGCTGGTGGGGTAGTGTCAGGAGCAGAAAAGGCCTTGACTCTATGTAATCACTGCTCAGCAGTAACTAAAACATCCCTGTGTTATCAACACTGTTTCCAGCACAAATCCAAAACATAGCCTCATACTAGCTACTATGAAGAAAATTAACTCCATCCAAGCCAAAACCAGCACAACCCTGTACTTATCCGCTGGAGTTTTTTCTTTTACATACAAACAGGGTGTGTGTTTGTTAATAAGATGAAAACTTAGGATATCTAATGAAATTATGTCTCTTATCCTTCCTAATTACCCCTTTACAATTATTCTTTTACAGGTATTACTCAGCAGGTATGGAATATAGTTAAGATTTAACAAAACACTTACCCTTTTCTGTTTATGGACAATTCTAAAGCTTGGTTCCTATCACATACTAATTTAGCTGTCTGTATCAAAGCCCAGCTGACTGTATAATTGGATTAGACACTCCAAGGATAACATAAATTAAGTACCAAAACTAAATCCTAACATAAGACTTCAAAAAAAATTATCAGACACAGGTAAAAAAAAAAACTTCTTTTACTGCTAATTATCCATAATTACCCAGAAAAATATGTTGCTTCTGAAAGACAAAGGAAAGAAGAAGGGGGCAGAGGAGGGGGAAAAATTCACAACGATCAGAAGAAACAGTCATATTTGACAATATCTACCTTTTTATTGTTTGGCAAGAAGGAAAATCACCATTTTAGATCTTTTCTAGTAGTTAAAATATTTTTTCCAAGGTGTTCATGTACTTACCACTAACTTCCCCTTCTTTCCTTCCCAAAGACCAGAAAGAGAGTGATGATGATAATTATCATCTGACTTCCTAAAAGTTTTATACAGCTTTAGTGTCTCAGACATTTCATATATGGTAACCTAATTTTGATTTTAGAAAGTACTTATGATAGGTTACATCTTTTAGATTTTGTTTATCTTACAAGATCTTATCTACAGCTCAAGTCTTCAGCTAAGAAAAAAAATCCAGTTAAATTAAAGACTCTCACAAGTGAGCAGAGCTTAATACCCTGCAGGACTAGGCTGTCGTTAATTAAGGATATTTAACACACTTGTGAGAGGGCCTCTTCTCTTCCAGTAGCATTCCAGATTGATATAATTTGGTTACATGACCAGCAACAGAAACTGGACTGTGTTTTGTTCATAACTGTATAACATGAAACAGAATTAACATTAAAACCAGATAATTAGTTAAAAGGAGTTGCACATTATACCATCACAAAGCAAAGTCATTTTAGTTTCTTTAATTGCCATCCAAGTTTTTAAGAATTTTTGACTTAAGAACAGTAGTCTTTTGACCTGAGATGAAATTCTGTCGGTTGCACAGGGGACAGCATGTGGATGGAAAAAGCTCCAAGATGTGCCAGTGTTAGTATAAGTTGGATATGCATTTATGAATTCAGTGATATGTGAACATGAGAGAAGCAACAAAAAAATGAGAACAGAGTAACTTGGCTGCATTTTTGTTTATCAATTGAAAATAAATAAAAAAAATTGAGAGCATAGCATTCTATATTATATCCAAAATTAAGGTTTTGAATATTTAGCACAAGGAAGTAGAAAAAAAAATTTCAAAATATTACTGGTTTTGATATGTTCTTGCAGGTACTGAAGGCACACCAGAAGAAACAAAGGTGAAATGACTTAAAAGAATCCCTGATGCATTTCTCATTCAGCATGCCAAAGTTTTAGAACACCCGTTTTTATTTGTGAACCACCTTCTCAGAATCAGTGAAGTATAAAACTATGCATACAATGGAAGCCTGAATTTTCAGAAAGGACTAAAGTTTTTTCCAGAATATCCACTAAGCTGACATGAAAACATTTCCCAGAATTAAGCCAAAAAAAAGTCCAAGAAAGTGAGTGAATACTTCATGCATGCAAGAAGCTATTCTTAGGGATACAGACAGTCACATAGGTACATGCTTGATTTTCAAAGTGGCATCCTATTAAAGTTGTCAAACTACTAACATTATACAGATTTTCTTTTTTAAGAAAAGCTTTAGTAATCAAGCTACTTTAGGCCTATGTTTACTTTTGTAATCAATAATATTTAAATATTTGGTTGAATTATCATTCCTTCTTAAAAAGAATGCCATACAGGCTCTTTTGAAACAGATAAGTCAGAGTCCTTGCATTAAACCTTAGGATTTTGATCAGTATTTTGTTAAAAGAAAAGGCTGTATTTTGTCTTGGGTTTGTTTTTCTTTTTGAACAGTGTTTTCTAAAAAAAAAAAAAAAAATATATATATATATAGTCAAATACCAGACAACTGCTTATGCACCTAATTAACAGTAGTAGCCTTTAGGATTGATGCTATATGTGGTCTACAGTCTCCATGAAAGGAATAAGACTAGACAGATATAAAAATCTACATTCAATCCTGCTAATATTAAAAAAAGGAGAAATGGAAGCCACTAAACTAATGTACCCATGAAAATTATAGTATTTATTTAAGGCCCACACTTAGAGATATAAAAGTGAAGAAAAAGTTATAAGAATTAAATAAAAGAAGATATGAGAATCTGTTGCTAGTAGGAAAACAACTCAATGGACTTAATACCATAAACACAACTAACAACCACCTCATATGAACAAAACACAGGTTTTTTGAATCCTCTTTGCTCATAGCATTACAACTAGAAGCTTAAAGAATCAAATTCTCACAGAAATCCTTCATAAACTCTCCTGCAAGCCTGCCAAACAAAGCCAGCTACGTTCAAGCTGTTTGGTAATAACATTTTAGCTGCTCTGAGGTAGCTCTCCGTTAAGAAACCCTCCCACCAAAAACCTCAGACACACAGAAACCAAGTGACCCCAACTTCTCATAGCAGCCCAACTGCTCCCACTACACAAGATAAACAAAAGCTTTAGAAACAATAACATAGAGCTTACCTCTACCGCCCCAACTCACCACAGAAGTGCTCAGCAACACACAGAAAACCCCAGGAGCATCCACAAATATCTTCACCAACTCAAAACCTCCCCTAAACCACCTGCCTGCCACCTCCTCATGTAATGTTACATCTCATATTGCTCCCAGCTGTTTGCGGCTCTGCAGGTTAAATGAACAGACAAGAAGTAACTGCTTTTCTTTCATCTAGCACATCAGGTTCCTGTTTTAATTCATTAGTCTCCATAGTGAAAGCTTCCTGCTATGCTTACTCTAGCTGATTTTCAGTAAAACAAAGGTATCCAAGAAGGAGTTACACTTTAAATTGTATGACTATTTGCCCTTGTTCTCTGTGATGTTGTCTGCTTATAAGAATTCTGGTTAGGATGAAAAAACAGCAAAGAAGTAGTAGGAATGTAAAAGTAAGCAGGGTTTTTTTTGGGGGGGACATGAGGAACAAAAACTTGGTCAAAAGGGAAAAATTAATTGCCCTCATTAGACTGGAGTCTATACTAAGGAAAAACTGACTTTGGATGAAGTTCAAATCAGAATTTCGTTTGGCTAAATAAAGAAGTATTTGTAGTATTTGTAGTAAGATGTAAGACAAGCATGTAGTTTAGATAAGATGCTGTGAAAACATAATTTAGATAGGTCAACATCTGTTAGAAATAGTTCCTTTCTATCTCCCTCCAAAAGAAAAAAAATCAGAGAAAGCTTAAATAAACAATATCTAATGTCACTACGATGTGCACATGAATGAAATTATAATACCTAATAAAAAACAATATTCATGCTTTCTATGGGTTACAGCTACACCACATGTATAATGAATACATAGAGTAAAATGGGATAACAGGGTTATGAAAGAAAGGCTATCACTCAAGATTGCTTTGCATCTTGTTTATTGTTCACCACACACCTGTTGTGCTTGAGTTGTGGATATAATATCTACCACTGCTAAAATGAACTTTGATTCTTCTAATAAACATAGTAACCTTATAAGTACCTTAGTATACATATATATGTAGAGAGTATTGTATTTTAAATGCATTCATATATTACAGTGAAGACCTATCAGATCTGTTTTACTTAAATTTACTCCATTATAATATCTCTAACTTTATTTGTGGCCATTTAAGGGGATGAACCAAGAGAATAAATCAAGAAACAAAGAGTTTGCTTGGCAGTTCCAGCAGAATTCCTTGATAGTTTGAGTTTTCTCCATACCAACCAAAAAAACCCAGTTGTTTCCTAAAGAATAATATACTTATTAGGTATAATCCTAATCAGTGCTAATTAAGGTATTTTTGGCATCTGACTAGAGATTTCATGCGCATTTTATAACCCTGCAAACCCTGACCCTGTGAGGCTGGCAGTTCTCTCTGATGAAATATTTCAACCTGCCCTAGAATCACCCCTAAGAAAAGGTCCTAACTAGTCCTATATAGTAGGACATCTGATCTATAAGCAAATTGGCACCATAAGCAGCTCAAAGTTCCTTTTCCAATTCATGATAAATATTTCAAGTGATTCCTTTCCAGATACGGAAGAAAATACATCAACTGTTCTTAGAATAGCTGAAAATACCCTCTGACAATAGTGCATCTCCATGAGGGCTTTGTAAGTATGGATGTGGGTGTGATTTTCACGTCCTATGTCCTGCAAATATTTACCTCTCATAATCTTCTCTCTTCTCTGTGCTGATGCAAAACCATACCAAATAATTTTGGTTCCCAAAAAATAAATTTGATGGTATGGTTTGGTTGGGTAATAGAAAGCCTATAAAAGCACTGCCTCAAAGTTTACAGCCTGCAGGTAATTTTCACTGAATGAGGGATAAGCAGCATTTTACTCTGACTATTAGCAAATGAGCAGAAAGGCTACTTGGGGCCATTGTCAACTTTGTGTAAATTAAGTAAGTCCTGAAGCCATCACAGAGGCCCTCAGAGTTCTTATGTAGCTTATGTGTGGCAAATGCCAGCGTACACAAGGAGGAGTTTTATTTCACTTCTGTGTGGCTGATAGGCTCGCCAGTAATTTACCAAGGAAAATATTTTTTTGTACTTGAGTAAAAAATGTAGAATATAAAATTTAGACTTATTGTACTTTAACATTTGATGTCATCATCTTCTCTGGTTTGTGATATAAATGAAAGAATGTCACAACTAATAAAATAAGAAAATGCAATAAAGGAATTATAGGAAAGTGTTGTAATTTACAAATAGATGACCGCATCAAAGTCAGTGAGGCAGAAAATACACAGCTATATGCTTAGTCATATTTTTCCTGCTCTTGACGGTGACGAATTGTCTACATGGTTGTGCTGCTTTTGGCAGAGTTGATTTTCTTCATAGTAGCTAGTATGGGGCTGTGTTTTGGATTTGTGCTGAAACAGTGTTGATAATACAGGGGTGTCTTAGTTACTGCTGAGCAGTGCTTACACAGAGTCAAGGCCTTTTCTGCTTCTCACACCACCCCGCCAGCGAGTAGGCTGGGAGTGCACAAGAAGTTGGGAGGGGACACAGCCGGGACAGCTGACCCCAACTGACCAAAGGGATATTCCATACCATGTGATGTCATGCTCAGCATATAAACTGGGGGGAAAGCTGTCCGGGGGACCGCTGCTTGGGGACAGGCTGGGCATTGGTCAGAGGGTGGTGAGCAATTGTTTTCATTTGCATCACTTGTCTTTCTTGGGGTTTGGAGTTTTTTTAATTTTCCTTTTCAGTACAGTTTTTTATTATTATAATAATTATTATTTTATTTTATTTCATTTATTGAACTGTTCTTCTCTCAACCCATGAGCTTTCTCACTTTTACTTTTCTGATTCTCTCCCCATCCCACTGGGGCGGGGAGAGTGAGCAAGCGGCTGTGTGGTGCTTAGATGCCGGCTGGGGTTAAACCACAACACTGGTGTTGTGGTGGTTGGACCTCTTATTAGCATGCTTAATACTAATTAAAATTTTAAAAGGTCTCTCTGCTTTATGATGTGCTGTACTAATTCCTGGCCAAGTAATCAGAATATGCCATAATGAGCAATTGGTCGCTTTAAAAGAAAATTCTGTGTCATTTTTCTCAAGGATTGAATCCAATGAAAGTAAAACTAGGTTTGACTACTTAAATCTCTTTTTCAGATGGTAATTTCAAAAAGCAGATACTGGTCTTAGTTTCTTTCGGACAGTCAAGGAATAGCCATAGTCAAACCAAAGAAAGAAGTTTTCTTTTCATACGTACTTGGAATGGAACTACTTGCTTGTTAATAAATTTTCTTGCATCCATTCGTATGCTTAAGTAAATGACCCTCCCCCAAAAATACTTCTTCATTGTTTGCCTTTTTTTCTGTTCTAATATTGGTGATCTACCATTCCCTATTTTATCTTGTGTACCTTAGGAAGAAACAAACCCAAAACAACTAAAAAAACCACTTGTACTATGGTAACTGCTTATTTCCAATATATTTCCCCTCTTCTTTTCCTTTATCAAAAAAGATGTTACATTGCTAATTTCTTGTCACATTCCCAAAGCATATAAATATGTATAAAGTAATTGCAGCATTCAAAGACGCAAACCCCCAAAAGGCTTGTAACTACACTGCAGACTGAAAACTGTAAATACAATGCTTTTCATTTCACTGCTTATGACATGTTTGTATAATTAATATATTTTTATTTCCTATTTTACGTCTTGCTTGGTTGTGGTAGTGTTTTCAAAAAAAAATGTATCTGAGGTACCAAAATCACTGAAAAATACAAAATGGCACCAGAAAATGATGCTTCCAACCTTCATCTGAACCATTTCAGTATTTTTTTATCTCTTTAATCATTTAGAAATACACCAAAGACTCCGATTCCTTCTTTTGAGGAAAAATCATGCTCAGACAGCCTGGGGAATCCTGGACCAAAGCCACCCTTCCCAGAGCTCCAAAATGGGAGTGTTGCTTGGAGCAGATTCAGGGAGGGCTGGGACATGGATCATGGCACAGAATGGAATTTAAAATCCCCACTACAGTCCACTTTACAAAAGAAATGCTCTACTTCTGCCAAAGCACAAAGGAATGCTGAGTGAATAGTGGGATAGAAAAAAGATTTTCAAGTCTGTCTTTTGAGAAAAGGAGCAGACATTTCAGAGAAAGGTATTTAAATCTTACAGCACATAACAAAACTAGCCAGCACCTTTGGAGAGGAATATTCGCCGTTACAGGCACATTTTTATAGGCTGATCTCCAGTATAACTCACCCATCTTGAAAGGCAGGAACCCTGCTGGTTACTGACAGTGATACATCAAGGGAGGATTTCATAACACTGCCAGATTCAGAGGTTGGAAGCTTAACCTTCAGTACAGGACCACACAGTGTAATTCAGATTAGCTCCAAGCTAGTATGCTAAAGCTAACTAAATCTAAAATATGTATGGAAAAAGGGCTGAGCTCCAAAGCATAGTCATCAAGTGATCCTGAATTGCTCAGTTTTTGTGTTCATTGGTAAGTTAAATAAAACATGCATTCATCACTTAAAATAAATGAAATAAAAAAGAGAAAGCACATAGAAAAGAAAGAGTACAAACCACTTATGATTCCTTTTGTGACATCTAAGGCTGCAGCTGCAGTATGGTGGGGATATAAAAAATCCTAAATTCTTTATGTCAGTTTTGTTTGCTCTTGGGAGAGGAGAGGGATTGAGGATTCTGTTGATTTTCCTGAAAGGGTTTAATTCAATGTCTGGTAAGCAATGGGCCTAGAAGGTAGGGCTAGGGGTAAAGGCAGGAGTGCTGCAGCCAGCAGTTAGATTGGCTTGGGTTGATGTGGAAGATCATCCACATGCTTGAGGTTTGTGACATATAATTACACATGTGTAATGCCAACTACCGATGGTTTTATTTCCTCTTCTTTTCTTTCTTTTTTTTTTTTTTTCCTGTTTACAAAACATGAAAGATGTGGTCAGCACTGGGCAAGGCACTGGATGAGATTAACTCTGGTTTCTTAATTAAGATGCCTAATATAGGATATATAGGATTGTAATCACTGCAGGTCCTGTCTGTAGTCAATGGACAGAAAAAGATACTTCTAGAGGAGCATTCAGATCTTAGTGAGCTAAATCCGTGCCTGTGTCTCTCGGGGCCCATAAGTACTTGTTTTTCCTGTTTGGTGGAGAAAATAATGAAATGAATGACAATTCCCAGTGGCTGAAACTGTTCAGGTAGCAAGTCTATTCTCATATCAACCCCTTGAAGAAGAATCAGAGTCTTTGGTGTGTTTCTAAATGATTAAAAGGATAAAAAAATGCTGAAATGGTTCAGGTGATGGTTTTCAGTTGAGGACAGAGAGACGAGTCCTAACTTAAGGACTACTAAACATGAGAATGGATTGCAGCTTCTCAGTCTAAAAGTTGAATAAACCGACGCATGTGTGAACTTACTATTTTTATAATAGCAAACATCTTTCAACATTTTTATTTTGAAAGTTTTATATATTAATTTTGAATTCTTCTAAACATTTTGATTGTTCTAAAGTGTTTTCTCAAGGTCTTTTGAAGCATTGTGCTTGTGACAGTAATGTAGGACTGTTCTAAAACATGAAATTACAGCTCCTGATCATGGAACTGGAGGTAGTCAGTTGAAATCAGAACTTTTGTTATTTTGTGACCTATGTTCATGCCTATACCTGTTTCATATGCAAATTTCATTAGAGCCATCTGAAGGTTTTCTGTAAATTTTTTGTAGAGCAAAAAGGTTGCTTTTGAGAGAATGAAAATTTCTAGAGAAAAAAAAACATACTGCAAATTTGAAAATCATCCTAAACATTTTTAAGTAAAAATGTAGTCATTAAAAAACTGCCATCCTTTAGTTTTCAGTAGATTAAGAATAAATCACTGTTTCAGAAGACATGGATGAAGACATTGGTGCTTTATTCTCATTTTTGATAAGCTGTACCTTATTTCATAGCTTTACCAGTGATCTTTAAGCAGGAATAAATAACTGTTAGAATGTGAAAGTATGGGAATTATTTTTGCAGTTTCACCTTTAGCAATGCTTATCTAAAACTTATGGAATGTACTCCCTCTCTAGCAAAATGACAATGAATATTGAATTAGATTTATACAAAGAAATGCTACAGAAATCTACAGAAACAAATTTTTATGGGACCTGCAGATGAAATGACAAAATCTGTGGCTGCATATTGCTCAGAGTGGCAGATAATTAGTATCATGTGTAGGAGGGAGAGGAAGGGATGAGGGAATTCCAGATATTTGTGGAGGAAAGAGGAGATTAGTGTTCTATATACCTGGAATTATCTTTTAGATTATGCTACCAAGCTGAGGAAAGCAGAACCCTCTGCCTTCACCTTGTGGACAGCATAGAAAGCGAGCATGAGAGTTTTCCTACTCAGTTTTGCCAATGTGTTTTAAATCAGGGCAAGTGTGCAACAAGCTATCAAATTCAGTTTGTAGTCTCCTAGAGAGCTGACTGAGGTGGCAATTCTGATGCATATACCATGAGATGAGATCAGTAGATTCGGAATCTAAGGCTTCAGGTCCTATGTGTCGTAATTGATTTTTTAAACTTTCTACTACTCCCCTGCACAGAATTGTATAGATTTCTGAAAACAAATTCTATTTGTGATGGGGATGTGAGATTCAACGTTAACATATATTAAAGTTCAGGGATAGTAAAAATCACCTTTTCTCATACAGAAATGTTTCAACTCAAATGCAGTGGAAGCCCATAAACATCAATACGATAGAGAGAAAGAGAAGAAGCAGCTCTTGAACTCACTAACCTTGAATGCATCAGATTTACCTTCAAAACCAGCTTGTCTACAGGAAAAAATATGCCTGAGTAAAACAGGATTTGAATTTAAAATGGATTATGCGTTATTGAAAATCTATCCTTACGGATATTTTTTCTACAGAACAACCAGGGATTTTTTTTTTTTCTTTTTTAAGTTTTCTCATTCCAAAGTAGAGTGAAATAAATCAGAATGGTCATTTTTGTTCTAGAATGAGAGTATGAGAACTCATCTACAATGACTTTTTCCATGGATCCCTGCCTGGAAACACATTTTGGGTCGCAGTTTTTGCCAGTCTCTTTATGTGCAGGGAAACAGATGGCTGCCTCTGCTGAGGCAACAAATCTGACTCTAGTTACCAAGCTGTTCTTTAGAGGAAGAGGAGACACACTGTCTCTATTGCCATTTCTGGTCTCATCAAAGACAAAGATGGCAGCCATGCGACAGCAGGTTGAAGTTATTTAACTTGATTCCATAATATGTACTCTTACCAGCTTTCCTCAGCCCCAAGTCCCGGGAACTTCAATTTTTTCTGACTGTGTGAAGGAACTGAATTGATGATTAAAATAGCAAGACATAATACAACACTTGCAACTGAAGTTAGAGTACTAAATATCTAATAGCTAAAAATATTTTAATCTTCACATGAAAAAAGCATTTTTGCCCCTCTTTCTGTGAAGTATAGCATCCTGGTTTCTCCCATTCCTACTTTCTCCCCCAAACTTCACAAGGAAACAAGCATAGAGTGGACAAAATAAATACATTACACTGAGTCATCACTGGAACACCTCCACAGTTATCAGATATTGAATTTTTCAAAAGTTTCTGCTAACTCATTTCAAACAATAGCATTGATCAGAGCTGTACTGACTATTTCAAAACCACCATGTGGTGTAAAAATTTCATATAATTTCCTCAGAATGCCATCATGAGGATTTGAAATGTTTTTGAGCATAGACTTTCTGACTTGAAAAGTTTTAAATTGATGAATATCAGCACAGAGGAACAAGAAGGAGAAAAAAACCCCACAGAAATTAAAAAATTTTTTTAGCTGTAGTTGATTCTCAAAGAAAACTTCATGTTGTGGTGTGCAGTGGCTCTGTGCAAACTAATCAAATCCTTTCATACCCAGGTTTAAGGATATACGTAGAAGTACAGACCCTCAGCTGTGGTGAACTGGTATAACTCCATCAAAATCAATGTGCTATGCTTACTCAAACTAAATAATTCAGGCACAGCACACCTTCCTTTCTTCTTGCTTTATACATACCCTAAAACAGAGGTGAGCATGTTCCAGAAATGACTGTTGAAAAGAAGGCTGGACTTTTCGTAATCAGGCCTTATTTACAGGTAAAACATGTTTCCTTGCTTACTGATTAAGGGAAAGGTTTAGCAAACAGAATAAACAGGATTTTTTCCACAAAACTCTAGCTAGGAAAGTTCTAGGGACATTTTGTTTTGATTTGGAGACTGTAATGAATTTTTTATTATCTCTTTTAATTCCGTGTAGGTTTGTTCTTGCTGATAACATGATCTATTGTTCTCTGAGCTATGGTGAGATTGCCATCCCTTAAACAGACAGCACTTATTGGAAATTAAACCTCTACTAATGTATTATAATTATTACTTCAGAGTAATTTGCTGCTCCAGCAGGGAGTCAGAGCTAATCTGGTGGTAACGTTTCTTCTGTGGTGCTGTTAATATTTCTTCTGTGCTGAATATCCACATAATGGATCTAGCCTGAGGCTGATTAATGATCTTGGTTCTGGAACAGTGATTTGTCGCTAAATCAGCCCTCCTGGAAGAGATGCAGTGTTACTTCAGCCAATACTGTTAAATAAGTGTAAACAGTGACTTTGGTTAGCGCAAATGTAACGTGGTAAGGTGTGAGAGAGACAATAAACTGAAGTAAATAAGGGAACCTCTGCCATTCATGCCTTTCATTTGTACATGGAACAAATTGCAAAACCAAACGAATGGGAAAAAAAACCCAACATTCCAATGTTCACTGCACAAAAATCAAAACCTGTAGTACTACTTCACTGAATTGCCATTTCCTAAACAATGTAAAAAGGAAATTGAGCAGTATGGATAAAAGAAAATGGTATTTCTTCTTCCTTTATGGACATAAACATGAAGCTGAAAAGTAAGTTCAGTAAGGGGTTAAAATCTAAGTAAAACAGAAGTAGAACATTGATGTTTTGAGCCCATTGGATCACCCTTTTTCCTTGTAAATTCTCCATGTTTCTGAATACAAATGTTTGTAATACTATATCACAATGTGAATTAACTATAGTTAGATCCCATGGATATAAATACAAGAGAAAAAGAAATTATGATCACCTCCAACCACAAGTTTTTGAAGAGATTCTTTTCATTTATAGTTCTATATGTCTGACTGTAATACAACTTCTTGAAAGACTTATTTTTTCTGAGAAGAAAAAATAAAAAAATGATTTCAAAGCTTGAAATATGTTGACTACATTTCTTTAGTTACTGCCTATAATAACCTTAAAATTAATATTTTGTACTCTGAATTAAAATGAAAAGTTGCATTTCACTTGAACTAGTATCACTTTCTTCTTAGGAAACCCAAATATTTCAGTTGTAATTTTGTATTATTAGCTTATTTTCCAGGCCTCTTCATTTTCAGTCTATTTCTTTTTCTTGAGAGAACAGACAAAGAAGGAGAATGAGAAGGAAAGGTGAAGTGGGGCTCCCTTCCACAGTGTTCTAGCTTCCATCTGTTGGAAGGCAATGGATGTGTAAAAAATATTATTAATTTCAGACAATGCTACAGAAAATTGAAAATGTCTCCAAACAGAAATGTTCTCAGATTCTTTTTAAAATATACATTTATATATTTTTTCCAGTCTTACTTTTATTCTGTAGGAAAATTTTCTGAACATCATTAAAGCACATTTCCTTATAGAGTGATACGATCATCATGCGATGGGTAACAGGCAATAAGGTGTCAGTCACAGAATCACAGAATCACAGAATCAGTACGGTTGGAAAAGACCTGTAAGATCATCGAGTCCAACCGGGGGGGGGGGGGGGGGGGGGGAACCACAAAAACAAAACAAACAAAAAAAAAAAAACAAAAAAAAAAAACAAAAAAAAAAAAACCAAACCACAACCACAAAACCCACGCCACACAACAACAATAACAAGCCACAACCCACCCAACACCACACAGCACCATGTCCATCAAGCTACATCCCACAATGCCACATCCACACGCGATCCATCAGGGCAGACACCACTGCAACAGATAAAATCTCAATCTTAATTTGATGAAAGCTCCAACTGATTTCTCTGAGGAATAACTCCCTGCATTTTTTTCTTTTTTTCTTTTTCTGCTCATGCCTAGCCACCAGGTGAGCCCTTTTTGACTTCTCCCCTCATGCTCTATCTTACACCTCAGCTTCCAGTCTGGCCCACAGCTGCCATACAGTGTTTCTGAAGGTTTCCCAACTTTACCAAATGACCCTGTTTTAAAATATTATATAAAATTGCCTTTTCCTATTTTCTTAAACCCCCCTCTCAAGCAAGAGAACAGTGGCAGTTCTTGGGGGCAGCTCTGTGCAGTTAATCAATATGAAAAATTAATTTGGATCATTTCAGTACCTGAGCAATTGTATCGGCAGAAAACTCCAGGTTGTGTTAAGGCCGAGTATTGTTATAAATTAAAATCTTCAATTAGACAGCTGCACTAAAGCACAGAGACACTGCGGAGACAGTGAAGCATTCGTGGAAAGTCTAATTTGTTACACAACCCACCGGTAAAATGACCAGCCCCAAACCTTGTAGCCTTTGAGGGTCACCGATTGTCACACAGTCAGTAAATTTTAATATATAAATACTTCGCTGGGAAGAACAAGTTATGGGATATGAGGGACAGATACTATTAGCGTTAGCAGACAGCTATATTTTCTTTGCTGTCTGAGACAACATTTCTTACCTTAAAGCTTGGTTCCTGTACTTTAGAGTCACTGAAAGCTACAGCTTTATTCTTAAAGATCTAAAGATAGATACAGTTCTTGACTCTCTAAAGAGAGATGCAGTTCTTGGCTCACATTCTGGCTTATATTTTTAAGCTATTTTGTTAGAATTTTTTTAACTTCCTCACATTTTTTAGAAACCTAAACAATTTTATTTTTGAAATTCAAATGTAGTGTACCAAATCAATGAGCTTGTAAGACCACAAAACACTGTTACAATAACACATAAATCTTCTAGTGTCTATTGCAATAAATCATCTTTGCTAACCAAATGATACTTTCTGTATATGGAAGTGTCTTATACTGCCATATACAGACACTTGCCAGACATATGTATCAACCAGTGAGTTCTTAGCTATTATTATGTGACTATATAGTAGAAGAAAGTAAATTTAGTAGGTTTTAACCAGATGAACTAAGAAGAAAATACATAAATACAATTAACTGAGAAATAGAGAGTTAAAGTGCATTGGCAGAGACTAATAGCTGGAATATTTAAGAATTTGGTGAGAAGAGTGCCAGTATGTGGCTTTCTGTTATGTATATACAGATGAACAAAAAGCTCACCTTGCACCACTTCCAGTTATATTGCTTTCCTTCCTCTTAGTTACCTTCTGTGGTAACTTTCTTATAAGCATTCCTAGCAATAGTGTTCATTGTAAGTCTAGGATCACACAAGAGAAACAAACAAATTCCTTTCCCAGAGTTCTGTTTGCACGTAGAGCTGGACCCAGCCTCCCAACTCAACTCTGTTTGTAAGTAAAATCAAGTTTCAGTTTTCATATCATATACTTGGACAAAAACAGCAAAAAAAGTCAATGTTTTGAATATCTGACATGTCTTTTCTTTCTCCTTTCTAAAAAAGTGTGCTATTTTCATTAATATCGCTGCTGTTATATACAAATATTTAGTATTAAATATTTTGTTTAAACTCTTTTCCTTATTGATTATGTAGTTCAGCTGCTATAAGCATGAAATTAAATACATTTTTTTATAAACGTGTAGCCCTGTAGCTCAGTAAATAAAATATTGCCATCACTAGTAACATTGTACTAATGCTGTAATATCTTTGCAAGTCCTCACGACCAGTGTCTGTCTGTCTTGGTTTGTCTGGGCTTCCTCAGGTTTCCCAGGATCTTTGGTTTAGCCTGTTTTGCCGTATTATCAATCCAAACAATCATATTATTATTGCCTAATTTGTTGCAGTTTTGCTTAGCTTTGAACAAATGCATGTTGTGCCTCTTGTAAGAATTTTTATAAATTTTGGTAGGCAGTAAGTAGCAATAGTGTGCAATTACTCTGTGTAGAATGAACTGTCACATTGGAATAACAATATGGTGGAATAGGGGGGTACAATATCAGAAGCCTTGCAAGTGTAAGCACAGGATAAAACCAGACGCTATGAACAACTCATCAACGAGCATTACAGGCCATAGTCAGAATGCAGCCTTGGGACATGGGCAAAACCAGCTTTAGGGGTAAGAGAGGGAGCAAAGAAGAAACATCCGACATATGCAGAACGTACCATACACAGTAGTTTCAGATGCAATGTGAACACCAAAGGGGCAAAGACGGGTGTAGTTGCTCATAGGAGGCATCCAAGTAACACAAATTTGCCAGAAAGAGGACAGGATAAGCACAAAGGACTACAAATAGGCACAACATCCTCCTGAGTACACAAGAAAGGTGGCAAGACAAAAGAAAACAAGACAAGCAGAATTAGGAGCAGAGGAATCTTCCGTTTTTGGGAGCGGGGCAATTGCATGAAAACATCTAATGAACTCTCAAGCTGGACCACCTGGACCTCAGTGACAGAGTCACCAAGGACCACAGACATTAATGCTCACTATACTGCATCAGCTCAAACTATTAAATGCTTACAGATAATTTAATATTTAATTGTTAATAGTACTGTATATGTAGTGATGATTAATAATGAGTATGTATTAACCATTAGCAAGTCTGCTGTTAATGAAAGAGCTTAGTAAAGTTTATTTTTATGGTTTAAAATTAGCCCATGACATCAGTCTTCTAGATATACCCATCACAGTGATCTCCGATTCCTAGTTGATAACTGTATACATATATTCATATTTAACATGAGTAAATAAAATAAGTGGTTGTTCCTATAAGAACGAACTGTGAACCTTCTATGCATAATACTAACCTGACTGATCATAATAGTGGTTTCTCTTCAGTGTGATTAAGAAGGCTTCAATATAGAAAATAGTATTTATACAAAGTTATAAAGTTTTTAAAATAATTACTAGTTAAGCAGAAATAAGATCACATATAGATGAGAAAGTCTAGGTGAAAGACAATCAATTCAAGCAACATTTGAAAGAAAATAAAAAACTGTTGAAACAATACAATAGAAATATTTTTTCTACATTTATGGAATATTCATTCTTATTAAATAATATGTTTCATGATAAAAGATCTTTAAATAATGGGAGTGAGATAGTGAAGAAGAATGAAGAGAAGAAGGTATCAGTGGAAAAAGTTTTTTGCTAGTTTGTAATGTGTTTCAGAAACAAAGAAGGCAACTCTGTACTTGGATCTTGATTGAATGGGAAAGCACTAGAATTATCTCAATGATGTTGTTGCAGACAACGGAGAAGTCCTGAAGGACAGTGTAAATGTATCACAAACAAATAAAGTCCTCTGTCCTTCAGTTCTTCACTGGACACTGTCCTACAGTGTTAAACGTGTTGAAATATATTTTTAAAAAATACCTATTAAAAAAATCTTCAACAAAACCAGTTGAAGAATATATTGTAATCTGGTTTATATCTTTCTCTTCCACTATCTCTGTAACAAATTACTTTCAACTGCATGCTGCCAACTATTGAATAGCTTTTATGAGCATAGTGTTAGAAAGGTGGTATGAAAATTGAAGAATGTCACGGTATGAGCTGACATATCTTGACTTATCTGAAAAGCAACCTCAGAAGAGAGCATGTGCTTTAAAGAAAGGCCATTTCTTCCTCAGCGACTGCCATACCGTGTTGGGGTTTTTTGCTTTTTTTTTGTTTTTCTTTCTCCTGATGATGGCACATGAATGTTTCCACGTCATGCATCAGCCTTTATTTCAGTCCACCACGGGAAAGAACAATGCTAGCAATTCCACCTCTACTCATCCTTCTTGGGAGCGGTTTTTCCCAAAAAACTACTGAGAAGGGATAATCTCACAGCCTAGGAAAACTAATGAGCTACAATTTGACTGAAACTTCTATGGTTTATTCTCAATATTGATGTAGGGTTAGGTCCCTGACTCATACAAGATAGGAGCTAATACCTTGTATTAGCCCTGAATTGCTTCCTAGGTAATTGGTGAATTCAATAATGAAGAGAGGTTAAACTAGCATAGCACTTCGGAGAGAATATTACTACTGGGTAAACATTACAGTGAAACCTGTCACAGAGCGATACATTTTGTATGGCACTGCTTTCCACATGAAACTAAAAAGCAGATTACATTAAATTGTCAGGAAGAAAAGATTCAAGGTGACATAATGTAAATGGACTAAGTGCATACTGTTTCTGGTTGGTTTAAAGCTAGAGACAGATTTTGTAAATGTAGAGAAAGCAAGTTTCCCATAGAAAACAAGTTTTGACTGCTACATTAGGTGGCAATACTCCTTTGAAATTAAAGTATCGCTATGTTTATCTAGTAGTACAGTCTCGGTACACATTTACTAATATGAATTTCTAGGCTAAAAGACACTAGTTTTGATTTCTGTTCATTTAAATAAACAACATACAAAAATGTTCAGTTAATTTGCTGCAGGATTTGAAAGCCTTCATTTCCAGTACTAAAACTGATCTGACCAGAAAAATGAAGCAACAAGGGATAGCTCAATTATACTAATAATTTAAAAAGTTTTGATTTAGCTATTAGAGAATGGAAGGGTAGCAGATTATAGGTATGTACTTTAGTATCTCTTACTTAGCTTCTCATGTCTAGAAAAAACTTTCTGCAAATTATGTGTCCTTCAGAATATTGTTTCAAGCATGCCTTTTACCACTGTTGGACAGAAGGTGGTTGATGACATTGGGAAAAAAGTCACAAGAATTTCTAATAAAGAAATGTTTTTCTAAGTAAACAAAATCTCCTGGGTTTATAGCCAGATGTGCTCTCTCCACCCAGGAGGAGAGACCAGAGAGAAAAACAAGATGATAGCAAAGCAGCAATAATGATGACCTGTGATGTGTGACTAGTGATGGCCTCTGTTGTTTGTGTTTGTTTTTTCTTTGATATGCTCTTCGCCTTGAGAGTGAGTTGTGTATTCTGGAGAAATATATGAGATGTGCATTGAAGTGAAAGATAATAGAGTGAATTGACTGGCGAAGTAGTGATGCGGATATGAACGAGGCGTGAGTACCTGAATCTCCCCTTGTGTAAAAGAAACCAAAATAGAAAGCAAAGGAAAAAGAAGGTTTGAATGTGGTTATTAAGAAACTTTCTTTCAATGCTGAGACAATGGAGCAAACCTCTCTTGCACAATCCAGATACCAGTTTCTTAAACTGGCATTAGGTTTTCCCATTATTTGATCAAAGAATGGATTCTTTAATCAAAACTGTGAAATACAGCCTCAAATAATTTTTTAAGTTAACAAATATTCCTAACTTTCTTCAACATAATATTAAGACTGCAAAATTAAGAAATATTAAGAGCTGAACTGTTCCATTCATTGTTTTCCACTTTGCACACACTATGACACTATCACTTACAGCTGCTTTCCTCAAAGTCCCTATCTCATCCAATGAATGACATACTCCATACGTCTTTTTCTTACTATTTCTTCAAAGGTTTATGGGATAATGAAACACTGATATCAACATTTCTGTAATGTGACATGGAAATAGAGTTTCATTTTACAACTGTGAAAATAAGAACAAGATTGTCAGAAGAATCTAGTAAGTATCATCAGCTGTATGATTTTTCAGAACACGTCTCATAATAACCTTAAAGGTTTAAAACACAGTTCTGGTTAACTTCCGGTTGTATGTGTCAAGGCTTCTGCAAATCAGTCATTTTAATTATTCAGAAATTAATGATACCCATTTGTTAAAAGTCCCATTCAACAGAGTTTTTCAGAATCATACAAGAAATCAGTGACTGAGACAGAGAGAAAATACAATTGTTTATGATAACCTGTAGGTCCTTAACAATTCATCTTTCACCATCACAGGCTAATACACTGAAGTGCCACAATAAACTCCTTAACCTATTCCATGAACCTGACTAATCTCTACAGAAGGCTGTAAAATTAATTACAAAATAAAAAATAATTCAATAATAAGGAATATTTAAACTTAATCTGAAGTAAATGCGCAAAACAAACACAAAAGCAATTAAGCAACTGCATTTCCATAATATTTTCCAGGAAGTTAAAAAACTATGATAACAAAATTTTCTATAGTTTGTATTCACCAAATGACTCAGGCTGGAAGGGGTGTCAGAGCAGAGCCAGATGTGGGGTCAGATCAGGTTGCTCAGGGATTTATCCAGTTCTGTTTTGAAAACCTCCAAGGACGGAGACTGAACCACATCTCTGGGAAATGTCCTCTGCTGCTGGAGTGTCCCCAGGGTGATTCCCCCCCCTCTTATAGCCAGTCTGATCCTCTCTTGTTTCACCTTATGTGTGTTGACTCTTGTCCGCCCACTAGTTCCCACTGCTGTGAACAACCCAGGTCCATCTCCTCAGTAATCACCTCACAGGTGTTGGGGTGGGGATGGGGACGGGGGGAGCGCTGCTGTTAGGTCCCCCTGAAGCCATCCCTCCAGGCTGAACAAGCCCTGGTCCCTCAGCTTCTCCTCACAGGACAAGTGCTTCAGACCTGGGCCAGGATGGGGGTCCTCTGCTGAACTCACTCCAGTTTATCAGTGTAGTCCCTGTGACGGAAGCCTAAAACTGGACTCGGTATCCAGATGTGCTCTCATGAGTAACGAGTAACATCCACAAACCTGTCATTTTATTAAAAAAACAATCAGGCTGGTGAGGCATTAAACTTGTTAAATATTACCCTTGGTAAATACTGGTTTAATATAGACTTTTCTAAACTTTGAGTGAGGAAAATAATTGGGGCTACTCTTTGCATAACAATTAGTCAGATTGATCTATTTATTCCATATACCTCATTAATGTCCCAAGTAAGAAAGACATTTCAAATTCATATATTTTGTGGGATGTAAGCAGATCTACTAATGCTCCATTAAACAAGCATGTGTTTTTAAGTGAATTGAGCACCCAATACCCTGAGTTTAGTTGGTTTTAACCTGGACAAGGGACAAGAAGATTCAATGTAAATAGCATGTATGATTAGCAAAATTAAGCAGCTGTTTTACAAAGAGATTAATGTTTAATAGCATACTGCACTGAATTTAGATTTATTGACAAATACCAACTTCACACTATAATGGCTGACTTACATTAATAGAGGTAATAAAATTGGTTTTGTAAAATTCTGTTCCAGATTCTGATCTGAGTTAAACAAAAATCTACCAGTGGGATGGGATGTACACAAGTATAGTTAACAGATCAATTTGATAATCCAAGTAATCTCAGGGTGCTTGACTTCTAGAATTGTACAACTAGAATCTCCTCTCAAGGCAATTTCATCTCATTGAAAGCAATCATAATTTGAAAGGTGCAAGAAGCAAGAACATTTAAACTTTAGTAAACACTATTTATAAATTCAGGATTTATAAATTCATACTAAAATTTAAGAATTTGGGAATAACAAATTAATTCACTGGTCAAATGTAGAAATGCCATATATGGAGAATTTAGGAGACCATGTCTTCAGAGCCCAAAAATGTATAAACGTTTGATGGGAAAGAGACAAAGAAATATATGAAGAGGAAGGGCACTCTGGATGACTTACAATAAGATCAAGATGCACTGCCTTGTACACTTACCTAGACATTGCACACAAGGAATGAATAAATTGTTCTTAACATTCACTGGGGATAGAACATGAAGAGTCTTAAACTGAAACCTTAACTTTGATTAGACATTAGTAAAACCTTTAACTGTAAAAACAGTTAAGCACTAAATTAGATTGAGGCTGTGAGATTTCCATCATTGGAGGCATCTACCAGGATTTGAAATAACTCTGTCAGAAACAGTTGGGGCAAGAGGATGAAAAAGATGGTCTCTTTTGGGATTATTCTTTCATATTTGCCATATAATGTAAGATTATTTTTTTCTTTGATGCATTTTAGGAAAGTAATTACTTTATACGTTGCATGCTGTGAAATTTATGTTATTCTACTATAAGAGAAACCCCAGTCAACGTCCTGAGACTCATTTTTCTAAATGCTGTAGAAATAGGAAACATCCATGTTCCAAAGATTTCCTCAAATAAAAAGGGAAAATAAGCAGGCTACATAATGGTGTTTGAATAGAGCATTAAGAAGGAGATAGCCAATACAAAAATGTTAGTGTTAGAAGCAGAAGGTTACCTGTATTAGCTAACTTTGATGACTTCAAAGGTTTTTATTAAGTGGGAAAGGTATTCATGAATTCATGTACAAGCTGTCTGCCTTACTGTTATTAGCAAGCTAATTTGCAGCCTTGTAAGCAATTTCATGAGAGAAGCCAAAGACCAAATAGGCCTGGGGAATTGCCCCTCAAGGTTGTTCATATCTGGGGGGGCTGGGAAAAAACATATTCACTGCTGCTTGTGCCGTACTTCACTTAATTTAAATAAAGGATTTACAGGGTTGTCATTGTGCAACACTTCATGAAGAAGAAGGTTACATTACTCATGATTCTGAACTATCATCTCAGCTATTGGGCTGCTTTTTAAAGCTATCTTTAATAAGAAAAATACAGGGAAATGTTATGAACAATTAGGAAGTAATGAAAACCATGTCATTGCAGCTGATGACAAAAGATATTGAAGGACATTGCAATATATTCAGTCTCGATGTTAATCTGCTAAACTACTGCATTTTTCAGAGGCTGGATTTATTTTATGTAACAACTCCATTAATAATCCAAGAGAAGGCATAAACAGCACATTTGTTATAGGAAGTGTTCCCACTACCGGAGTGAACAGACACATTATGAAAAAGAATCTAGAGAGGGATCAAGAGAGAGAAAATACAGTGAGATTCACTGAGAAAATATATAGTCCTAGAAATGTGTGTAGGGAAAGCATTCCCTTCTCTCCACAGTGAAAGGCATCACACTTTTTGAACAGATGGGACAACCCTCACAAGTGCCACTTCAGTGTTATGTCAGCAGTCACTGAAGTTAGTCTTAGGATCAATCCAAAAGCATATTGGTGGGAATCATTCCCTGTACTGATCTGCCAGCCAAGAGGCATTTCAAGTGCAAAGCACACTTGCCCTAAAATGCATCTTTCCAACCATTCCAAGTCCCATACACGTTCCTCAGACTAAAGGGAGTGTAAGGGTTAGTAAGTGGCATGAACCAGGTGCATAGCCCATGTATGAAGTAATATGGTTCACACTCAAAAGCTATGATCTTCTAAAGTTTCTAAAGCTATGATTTTTCTAACTCAACTAAAACATTTTTTAAAAATATCCCAAGCATCAGAACAAACTCTTCTCAATTTTCATTGTTTTTCTCCAGTCACGCTGGTAGTGTTCCGTGCTTCATTACCTGGCATGAGGGCCTGCAAGTTATGGCTGCTCTAAAACAACATGCTCAGAACTGAGATGTAAGACAAAGATACAACCTTTCATTGTGTCTGACACTCATCTGTGCACTTAACTGTAATCACGTTCCTACAGAGTCACAATCTTTTGAAAAAGCAAAATGGTTCTAACATCAGAATCGAGACTGCCATCCATTGCCAAGACATGCTATCATGAATTATACATTGTGTATCTCATTTGCTTCAGAAAGACATTGCGTAAATCAAAGCTTTTCTGTGTACCCAGTACATAGACATGAAGCACTAACCAAGTATTATGCTACCAGATGGTTTAGGTTTGTTCGTTAAAAAATCACTCCACATATAAATACAGCACAGAAATCTGAAAAGAATAATTCTACAGAAAACCTCAAATTTGCTCTCTCCCTCTCTATCTTTTGATTGCATTTATCTCAAGTTTTGAAAGGACTTGCTTTAGAGAATCTAGAACTTTATTCTTTAGAAGTGTTTAAAGACAAATTTTTTTGCAGAACTGAATTTCAGAGCCTAGAAAGCAGATTTAACAATAGAAAGAAAACATGGCAGAATTTTATTAAAGAACTCTCAAAATGCTGCAAATTACCACAGTCACTTTCAATTATGAGGGAAGGACATTAAAACAAATCTGTTTAATATCAAACAAATAGGATTGAACCCAATGCAACGCTACAGGTTTGGGGACAAATGACTGGAAAACTGCCCGGCAGAAAAGGACCTGGAGGTGCTGGTTGACAGCCAGCTGAATATGAGCCAGCAGTGTGCCCAGGTGGCCAAGAAGGCCAACGGCATCCTGGCCTGTATCAGAAATAGTGTGGCCAGTAGGATGAGGGAGGTGATTGTGCCCCTGTACTCGGCACTGGTGAGGCCGCACCTCGAATACTGTGTTCAGTTTTGGGCCCCTCACTGCAAGAAAGACATTGAGGTGTTGGATCGTGTCCAAAGAAAGGCAACGAAGCTGGTGAAGGGCCTAGAGTACATGTCTTATGAGAAGCAGCTGCGGGAGCTGGTGTTGTTTAGCCTGGAGAAGAGGAGGCTGAGGGGAGACCTTATCGCTCTCTACAACTGCCCGAAAGGAGGTTGTAGTGAGGTGGGTGCTGGTCTCTTCTCCCAAGCATCAAGTGATCGGACAAGAGGAAATGGCCTCAAGTTGCGCCAAGGGAGGTTTAAGACTGGATATTAGGAAAAATTTCTTCACTGAAAGGGCTGTCAGACATTGGAACAGGCTGCCCAGGGAGGTGGTGGAGTCACCATCCCTGGAGGTATTTCAAAGACATGTGGATGAGGTGCTTAGGGACATGGTTTGGTGGTGGACTTGGTAGTGTTAGGTTTACGGTTGGAGTTGGACTTGATGATCTTAAAGGCCTTTTCCAACCTAAATGATTCTATGATTCCATGAACCCTTGAACACTAACTACAATGCAGCAGTAGCCCCTGCAGCCTATATCTCAAAGTACTGCTCAACTGAGCATGATGAGGACAAACTGAGGATGACTGTCAGAAACAAGATTTACCTCTCTGTTTGATATATGTATGGGTTTCTTCTGCTTACCTCCTAATAACATCTGCAATTGACTGACTACAGAGAGAGGATGTTACTAGCCTGTTGTGTCAAGTTTTTAAAGAGTAACTGTAGAACCCCTGGCAAGCAAAGATTAGGTCACAACAAAGGAATTTTCTTAGGAACAGAATGTGTCATGTGAAGATCTGCCTAGCCGCAGAACTGGAATGACATGCTGTAGCGGGCAGACACAGACTGTAATCCCTTCCGTATAGGATCCAAGTTCTTAAACAAAACTAGTTTAGTCCCAGGCCTCACTACTGTCATTTGGAAGGTGGTTCCAAAACCTTTGTGTCTCTAACAGTTAGAGATCTTCTCATTCCAGGCTGAATTTACTCAAAGTCTGTATATATATATATATAGATCTGTATATATATTTATTTACTGTTGGGCCAGTAATGCTTTTTACTTTTCCTCCATCTGTTCACTCCCATCACATGATATAAGTAGAGACAGTGACTATGTTCTTCTCTCAGGCCTTATTTTCTTTTGGGGAAATATGTTGCCTGTTGTTCACCATTTCACAGATTCATTCAGGCTGGAAGGGACCCCAGGACGTCTCTAGTCTAAACTCCTGCTCAGAGCAGGGTCAGCTGTGAGGTCAGATCAGGTTGCTCAGGGCTTTATCTGGTCAAAATATCTTTTGTTTCAATCTATGACCATTACCTCTTCTCCTCTGGCAGTGCATTTCCATAAAAAGCCTGTCTTTGTTTCCTCAGTAACCCTGCACAGGTACAGGCAGGCTGCTTTAAGGTCCCCCTGAAGCCATTTATTCTCCAGGCTGAACAAGCCCTAGTCCCTCAGCCTCTCCTCCTTCAGTATTGAATTTTTTATAATGCATCCATCCACCACCACCTTGAAGTCATTTATCTATTTTTGGTTTTGTCTTATGTCTCCATTTTTGCCTTTCTTCCCTCTGCCTTACAGGCCATTTTTTTTGGTTCCATGCTCTCCATTATTATCTTCACTGAAAATCAAAGCAAACAAGGATTTTTTTTAAATTTCTGCCTAATTTCCATTACATAGAGGTCCCACTACTTTAATTTTTTTCTTATTTTATGCATATAGCTGGAGAAACCATGCTTTTAATTTTAATTTGTCTGCAAACATGACTTTTGAGACTTCCTACTTTATTCATTACTGAGCTCTAAAACATGGACTTCATTTCTTTTTTCCCTATTTAATCAGTCCCTTTTCCACTGTCTGCTTAATCCTACTATCTTTCGAGAGAGCTATTCAACTGAAATTGCCTATACGTTTGTTCCTCTTGTAATGAAAGCAAGCCCCAGATTAAACCAAACCAGATCAAACCAAAATGAAACTCGAGTAACATAACAACAGTGAACTAAATTATGCCGAAGTAAGCTAAACTGAAGAAGAGAAATTCAAAACGTACGCATGTCAACAACAGGGATATTGGATGTGACCCTAGCTGAAATACACTGGTGTACCTCTAACTGGAAAATCTACACAGAACATGTTGCTATACTGTCAGCATTATTATCTAATTGTTAACAGGAGTAGGAGCGAGATACCAAGCAAAAGACAAAGAAGATGACTCATGTATTTTTCAATGTTTGTATTTTTAAAGGGCTTTGTTATTCATTATTCAGTAGCTCAAACAGACTATCAAATGCTAAGAAGTGTAACACACATGACTATTCTTCCAACTTGACTTTCAAATCTGTAGAAGGTATCTACTTGTTAGCAAATTAGCTAAACAAAAAATCACAGAATAATATTACAATTTGCTTTGGTTGTTTCTGATGAAATGGCCACTATCAGTTTAGAAGACAGCATTCATTCGCTGGGGAAGAACAAAATACTTTAGTCAGTATAAAACCTCTGTATACTGGAATTTATTCTGAATCAGTTTGAAGTGCACATCAACCTGTGCGTCTTACTTCAGTCGGTAAAGCATTTCCCTTTCTGAAAAAAAAAAACCAGCATCACATTGTTCTCACTGGAAATATATGAAAATGCTTTTGTTGGAATAGAAGACAGCAGGAACAGGAAATACTGTGTGAATTGAGGTTGTAAATGAAAGCATGAAGAAAGGAAGTTTCATTTGGAAAATATGTGATAGGAAAAGCAGTAAAGCTATAGGGACTACAGGTAAGCAGACTCAAACCCATGTGGCGTGGTGGATTGTTCCCTTTTGTGATGCCTTGTGTAAGCTCAGAAACACTTCCGATTTTTGGTTTTGGAAATTAAAAGCTATGCCTACTGCTAATGACCCAGGAAAAAGTATGGTGTTGCCTTGGCTTTAACAGGAGGAAAGGTATTTAAAAAGATGAATAAAATATATACCTCAACATGGGAAGACAGCACAATGTTAGAGGTCATCGATTTGCAAATTTGTGAGGTTCAAAGCAAAAAAAGTTCAGCACCTTATTTAGATATCCTAGATTTGGATTCTTTAATTATCTTCAAAACTCTGAAGTCTGAAAAGCTGAGTAACACTTATCATAGACAATAAACTTTCTGGGGCAAATCTGTTTTATTATATGACTGGGCAATATTTAGCAATAAAGTTCATAACGTAAATGTGACTAGCAAAAAAGCTAATAATAAAAGGCAATTTTGTTATATTTCAGCAGTAGCACCTCCTGTCTATCTGTGAAGCTACAAAGGAAAGCCTTTCCAGGCACTGTTTACATTTAAGTCCATCTCATAAATAAGTATTGACAATAACTAGGTGTTGGCCTATTACACTGTGGTTTTTTTCTCAGGACTCCCAGTGTTGTGATGCAGGCACCAGGGAGCCAGATGAGGATGTAGAACTCTAGTAAGAAATGTAAATGCAATAGCACAGAATAAAGATGAAGAAAGAAGAGAGTAAGAGGTTTCGGTAGCAAAAGATTAAGTAAAGAGTCAGGGAAAGGGGCAAGAAACAGCCTATATAATTAACAGCACATATTTTCTTGCAGAAATCCATAAAGCTTGAGAGTCTGTAATCTTAAACTGCAAAAACTAATAGCTAAATTCCCTCTTGGCTACCTGAGAGCTGACCTATTCAGCGGTCAGTCTACATAATAGCATAGACTGATGAATGCAGGAAGGAAAGCTTATTTTGTACATCTGATGGTCTGAACCTTTTGGTGACTCTAAACGTGAATCAGCTTAAATCTCTGGAAGAATTACTGATTGCTTAGTGTCTTGAGTATTCTTTTGCTTGTTTGTTTTCTGTATACGAAATAATGTGCAACAATACACTGGGACTTTAAAGGTTTTTAGATGTGGCATAGCGAAGGCAGGGAATCCCAGAAGTAAGATGCTCTGTGCAAGCTGAATCCAGCCATTTTATGCATAAACATAGTGAAACAGTCTGTGGGAAACAAATGTGCCTACTTTTGAAAGCCAGATTTGCAATGGAAATCTCAGACAATTATGAGGCGTGAAGGAGAAAGTATAGAGTAGCAATTTTAAAAAGTTGCCTAACCCTTTGCTGTTGGGAACTTTTGAGTTTATTCTTCTGCTTTTTTCATGCATGTGTATAGTTCTTTATAAAGAGGTCTAAGAGGAGGATGTTCCCTGGCAGCTACACACTGATACCTTTTCTTTCTATTGATACTCCTCCACTCATCAAATGGATAGTGTCCATATATCATTTTGAACAACAACAAATAAGTGACTAATAAAATCCCAGGTTTCTTATCTTTTATTATGCTGAATGAGGATACAAGCAGTATGGGCCTTTCCCTGAGAATAAGTGTCATCACCAATATTACTAATTATAGATACCATCGCTGCCTCTGGAGAGACTTCATTGTTTTTCCAAAGCTTTCTTCTGTTTTGTTCTCTTTACACTTGCTTGCTGTAATTTAAAGCCCGCATAAACTCAGTCTGGCTTCTGCTGGCTTTGCTCTTAAATGAACCTCTAAATTTTCAGTAACACAGAAGGACAGGATAGGGGATATAGACCACTCAATCACATTGTTTTGTTTACATTTAATAACAAGTTATCACCTCTTCTAAATGAGGCCTTCTATTGTTAGTAAAAATGGAAGTCTCGTCTTTCATTTCAAGTCATCCAAAGAGGCTCAGTGATATATTAAAAGAATGCAAAGGATACAACTGAAGTACAGAAATATGACAATACCACCCTTCAGACAGTTTCTGCAGCCTTGTCCCTTTGTATATGGATTATTCTTTCTTGCCTGGTGTTACACTGGTAGCTCAGGAAGAGACTTAAAGATGGAGTACTTTTCACAGAAAAATACTTTTTGTCCTATATCACCCCGTCGCATATTTCCATGGTTCAACATAGGGTTCTCCTCACACACACCTTCTTCCACCCAACAAACTTTTTAGGTAGCTTATGCAGATCTCTATCATTTGAATTAATACTGTATGGTAGCAACACTATACTAAAAAGCTCTGCCAGCCAGCCAATAGATGAAACGTGCCAGATCTTTTACTCTAGTATAAATAACTGCTTGCAATATGGGCAGAGAACCTCTGATCCTCAGAACTTTGAAATACTTTTCCTGTCCTTTGAAAGCATGACCTAGAGTTATTGACAGTGCAGACATATTTATAGACTTATCACACCGAAAAACATTGTCGCTAAATAAATTAGACTTCAGTCAGGCTAATTAGAAATTAGAGGGGTGATGCGTGCGCTTTAGAGATCTCTGCAAGAAATGATCTGTAAAACTCCAACATCTGAAAAATTGAGTTGATGATCAATATCAAGTGAAACAATACTCAGAGCTTCCTAAACTCAGAACGCAAAAGCATTTAATCTATACAGAACTTTCTACATCCAACAGTCAGTGGAGGGATCTGCACTAAAACATATAATCTCATTAATGTATTTCTTCAACACAGTTTTCACTGGACTAACAAAGCCTAACAAACTACTAGACCACTCAAAATTTAACTCCTTAACTGCACCCTGCTGTATATGGGGCACAGCTGGGACCTGCAAACTATTTAGCGCATGGTTTTAGAAATGTATTTCCTTGTAATGGAGTTGATAATAATAAAATATTAACATTATAGTTTTCAGAGATAAGTATTATCTTTTGGACAAAAAGATTGTGGTCTGAATGGACCTTTGTGTTGGAAGATACTGGAATTTGGCCTGGTTTAAAAATCACTTGCCAATACCCAGAAGCAACAGAATTTTGGGGGACAAGTAATACTCAGATTTTTTTTTTTCTTAGTGTATTAGTAAAAAGTTTGTCTTGACGTTTGTTTCACAAAAAGTAAGCCTTCACAAAAAGAAGCAGATAGCAAACATGAAGTATATTATCCCCACAAGTTACATTTTGGCAATACTAAACACAAGTGAAAGCAAAGACTTCTGATGGAAAAGATGATGCAGAATTAAATATTGACACTCCTGTTATTAACATGATTTACAAAGCAGCTAATACTATGACAGAAAATGTATAACTTATGTTCATAATTTGACATCAGAGCCAATAACATAGTTTATAAAAAAAAGATATAACATGGCAAGCAAATGAGCAGAGATAAGATAACCTTGGTTTCAGTGGCAGCCTTGTCCACTGATTTGCATTTTGTTCATAAATCAGTTTGATAATCAAAAAAACCCTTTTTACTTATTTAGAAATTAAAAAAACATTCAGAATGAAGGTGGCTAACCTTTCCAATTCATTACTGAGTTTTAGTAGCATAGAGATGTATTTTCAAACCAGATTAAGCCTGCATGCTATTTTCTGTCTTCTGTCAGATCCCTTTCTTGGCAAAAGAAAGATTTTTCTTACCAGTGCTTTTGGAGAGAAGGTCATCATTTTACACATCTTGGTCTGATAAGATACTGACCACTTCCTCAGAGGTACAGATTGCCCTTTATTCCCTGAAAACTCCAAGCAGTTTGCAGGATTGAGCCCATAAATGGCATTTGAAAGCGGTTTTTATTGTTCCTTTACATTCATTATATTACTTTATGTCCTGTCATTTGTGTGCAGCTCTCATTTCAAGCATGCATTTTCAATGCAGAAGATTCTATCAGCAGCAGCAGATGTGAAAGTAATGACAGGCTGAGAAGTGATCTGCAGGCTGATTTTGGAAAGTACTTTATTTGGCTCAGAACAAATTTGGTTGTTTAGAAGACCCGCATCATAATCATATTCATTTTCAACTTCTGGGAAAGGAAAAAAATAAATAAAACAAAACTTTTTTACTATAAAGTGATTATGTAACTAAACTAAACCCTCTAGGTCACTGTAGTAAAAAATATATAAGAATAAGGACATTTAAGAGAATGCTAGTAGAAAGACAGAAGGATTTCTTTAATTTATAAAAGGAGATAGTCAGAGAGAGGACAGAGAACAGCAGTCCTGTGAATACGTTCACTTCCCTCATGGGCCCTAGCAAGAATCTGAACTTTCAGAGAGGAGGGAATACTGACCATGACTCTCTTCCCTGAGATACCAACCATGAAAAACTTTCCCAGAAGTCTTTGACATTCGTGAAAGTTCTGCATCTCTTCCCACTGCAGACTGTCATTTCCCCTCACCCCCATCCCAGAGCTCTTAATTTTGTCTTCTGTCCTAACCCTTTCTTCTATCTCCACCTCCAGCCAAAACTGAGTAACTTCTTATGTTTGTCCTGGTTGGAATTTCTGAAGCCTGGACACAATCTGCATTTTCCAAAAAATACATCTGTAGGGGGTTCATATGACAAAAAAGAGAAAATTAAAAGGCAACACCAATTTTCTCCCCAAAACTGAGCTAAGGTCATGCAGCTGTGCCACTCCAAAACCAGGCTGAGGATCACAGACAGCTGAACCTCTAGGCCATGGGTTACTTCAGCTAACAGCACGCACATTTGAAAGCATTTGAAAGGCAAACTGTTCCCACACATAAAAAAAATCTGAGAATTTAATGGAGAATGGTCTTGCTATACGGTTTTTAAACTAACTGACTACGTTTTGTAACTTCATATTACAGTCTAAAAGTGATTTAAAATTTTAAAGACATTATTACAATCCTTCATTAAATCCCACAGATTTTGAATGTATTACTACAGAATCCTAGTCAACTTGCATAGACCATTTGATGTAATCCTTATTAAATTCTATAAAAAGATGTTACACAAGGGCTTACCTGCTTTACATACAGAATATATGCATGAGTAATTCTCTGTGTGTCTGTGTGGTCTTATTTCCCTCATTTGTTTACACATACTCTAGATCTTGGAAATAAAAGCAATCATAACCAGAATTCATTACAAACCACTTCTGGTCATGGAAATTCAAATATCGCTGAAGCTGTTGTTTGAAAAACCGACATCTTAAAATACAAAAATGTTAGGCTTGGGAAGTAGAATAGAAAAAGCAACAGGGAATTTAGTAGGAAACAAAAAGTCCTACCCTCTAGGCGCTCAAATGCTTGCTATTCCCCTCAGAAATTACTCATATAAGAAAACTTGTTAATCCATTGTTTTAATTACTGTCAGTTGAAAAAGAAAAACATGACATTTCCTGGCCTCCAGAACTTCTTCAAGGTTCATAAATAGAAACACGGAAAACAATACCATTCTTTTCTGCAGATTAATTTCTCCATGTGTGCATATTTCCCATCATACGAGAGCTAAGATAACTTATTGAAGACAAGAGCAACCTGTTAAATCAGAAAAAAATAGTCTTGCACTTCAGTGAAATTTGTTTAGTATCTTGTCTCAGGTTTTGTTGATCATACAGAGAGCCTTGGGTTCTCAGAACCTTTTCTTATATTTTATATTGTCCAGGAGTTGCACTTTCTGCTTCAGTCAGCCTCAGCTGTGTGACTGGGTTGCTAGTCTGCTAGCGGCTGCCTTTTGTCCCTGCGCCCCCTCCCACTGCAGAGCTGAAATCAGAAAACAGTCTGAAGTAACTTAGTCTGTTCTGTTCCAAGACAGTGCCTGTGATACCAAAGGACTACTGGGCCTAACCAAACCTGAAAATACTGCAGTATTTTAGTAGCTCCCCCAATTCAGTTCCACTAAGCTGGCATCTTTGGAAACCCTTGTTATAATTCCCACATGCTATGAGGCTATATAGACTTTTCATGGGTTAACCCCAAACTGAAGGAGATGAGAACAAGCTCAGCCGAAAGCACTTTCAGGACATCTAGTACCATGTTAGAGCTGAAAATAGGCAACGGTGCAACTGCACTCTCCATTTGCTATGAGAAAAGGCTAAGAGGCAAGGAAGAATCGAGACTCATCGGGAAGAAAGACGCTGAATCTAACCACGGGAAAGGAAGTTACAGATATTCAGGTTCTAATGGAGTTCCTAAGTAGTGGAAAAGAGCCAAATGAAACCAGGCAGAGAGCAGAGCTGGAATAATGTGAACATAAAAATGGCTATAATGGTCCATATGAAAGGTCTGTGTAGCCTGAAATCCTGAGAAGGGTGAGTAACAGACACTGAGAGATGGAGCAGAAGAAACAGCACAGAAGATGCTAATTCTTTGAGAGAAGTAATTAAATATTTAAGAATATGCCTGAAAATGAGATTGTGCCTGGGTGACATTTGTTACTGATCACTGCTGTATGACTACTAAACATACTTTTAGCCTTGATAACTTTCTGGGGCTATCAATCAGAGCTACTTTTAATCTCGCACCTTTGAAAAATCAACCTGTTTTGTTTGCTTTAAGCCTGCTTAAAACTGTCATTGCATGTTCCCTTATTCTTGCATGGGGGAAAATATTGAAAAACTGTTTCACCCTCCATTTCTTTATTCCATTGGGTTATGGTATTTATGGACATATAAATATTTTATTGAACTCTTTCAAGAAGATCTTCCAAATAGCTGGGTTTCATTTTGTTATTATAGAAAGAAAGGCATTGTAAATAGAGAAAGAAGTTCTAGAGCTTTCAAAAGGATATTTTGATAAGGTTAATGGGTCAGAAAGACAGTTTTAACAGAACAAGCTCTTCTTCTAATAATGGATCTAGGATATTTATTTTGGATTCATTGTACCCTGTCAGTCACTGTTAATTTGTTACTGGGCTTACCCAAAGATCAGAGACAAGACCAAGATTATTATCATCACTCATTTGTGCAGTGTCTTATTGTCATTTTTTATCTTTCAGCAGGTAAATATGCTTACTTTTCAGAAATAACTCTGTTTCCCGTAATTACTCACCATATGTACTTCATTTCTGTTTCCGCCAGCTAATATGATCAGGAGATAATGCTTGCAATAAAAGAAATAGTGTGTTTTAATATTAACTTTCTTGAAAAGCTAATTTCTGAAGGACTTCTGAATTCTTTCAGGATATACAGTCTCTGCCAAGGTGGGTATTTTTTATCAATTATCTCTAAGTTTTTACTTAGTCTTTCTTAAAAATCTTGAAAAATAGTATCATTCCTTTACAGAATAATTTTAAATGGGAGAATTTGGATATCTAATGTAACTCTAAAATGGCCGATCTTTAAATTTCTAAAGTACATTCAACAACTGGATCTTATGCATGGATGAGGTATATGAAAATTTGTGTTATAAGTTCTCTTTCATGTTTTTGGCTTTTATTTTTAAATGTTTTTATCTCACTGTAAAATCTGTGGCTAAACCAATATAATCATGTCATGCAATTATGTTTCTCTGTTAAATTTTCTGTTTGAGAAAATTGTTTGTTGAAACAGCTGGAGATGTGGTAAGTGTGCAAAGTATTTAAATGTCAACAAATTCTTTCATACCTGTTTTACCATACCTGTTGTTAGACATTGGCAAAATATCTTTAGGGCAACTCTTTCTTTAGAAGCTAAAGACATAAATAATTACATATAAAAAATGCACAAGGGCAAGAAGTAATTCCTCTTGCCAAACAAAAGCCCTTGCTAATAGATTACACCCTGGCAATGAAACAAAAGTTTAAAGCACATCTAACGTGTTAGAGAAAACTCTGAACCATTTCTTGCCAGGAAGAATGCAAAGCAATGTTAGTTGGGGAATATGCTCTATTTCCTGGAATATATCCACCATAGTCTGAATTTCTACTTTCCATCAAATCTACAGAACTTGAATACAAATACACATTTATTTATGTAGGTAATTCTGCTTTCTGCAGGAACAAATCAAATATCTGTATTCAACCTTTACACAGAATTCCTAGATATTTCAGTAGGAGTTTTTTCCCTGAGTAATGTCTGACTAAGAATTTTGTGATTGACTCTATGGGCTGAAAAAATATGCCACTTTTATATCAAAAGAGGAAACATCAGGAATATGAATAAATGAATTATTGACTTGCCCAGGAACTATTCCCAAGGGTTTACTAATTATAAGTAGCCATAGTTATATCTACTCTGAGCACAAAAGTACACAGGGCTCAACATTTTATTTAATATTAAGCTTAAGAAATCTTGGTTTTATTTTGCATAATTCTTTAGGCAAAGAATTATGCAAAATTTTCTGCCCTACAGGCAGAAAATAAAGAAACACATAGTAAATTTGAGACAGTAAAGTGTTTTGCTATAATCCAGAAAAAAAGACCTCATAAAAATATTCAGAAAAGCATCTCAGTTAGGCTGTTTGTTGTATAATAAAAGTAGAAGTTATCCAGAACTCACATCTGTTTGACAAGCTGCAACCGTGTGAAAACCATGTAAAACAGGAGCTGGTTATGATGAGCCTACATGGACGGTATCCCCTATGTTCATGGGAGGCATTATTATAACTGTTTCTAATTTAACTGCCCAAAGAACGGAAATTGAATATTGTTGGGTGTATGTGCATGCAATTCAATGTACAGTCACTGCTGCTGGGCTTTGTAAGCTCACGCTTCTGACATGGATGAAATAATTCCATCCGTTTAACGCCACGTATGTCAGTAAACGAAATGGTTTACCCAGTTCTACTTATTATTTTTACTCAAATTGAGTAATGAACTGATAATGATACAATCATTCTAGGTAACGAAGCATTCAGAAACAAAATAATTTCTTAGTTTTCCCAATTACAATCAAGATAAGTAGAGCCAGTCTAATGTATATTTATAAATAAACTTACACGAGGTAAACAGAATCAGTCTAATGTAAATTGCAAACCACCCAGAACCATTAGCTTCAGCAAGTAGAGTTTTCTTTTACATGGGCTCATCACTGCTTTAATCTCTACCTCATTTTGGTATGATAAGAAAATGAGAGTTAAACAACAAATTAAATAGAGATCCAGGAAGATGGATTATTTTGTTATAGTTTATTAGATCTAAAGAAGAAATACCAGTTTATTTCTCTAGGGATATCAACACAGATTAAGACTTGAGATTCTCAACTGCAGAAAAACATTTAAAATATATATAAAAATCTATTGCCTTTGCTGGAAAAATTACATGTATTGCCCTTCTAAATAGCTAAACTATAACTTCTTAGACATGTGCTAAAAAAAAAAAAGGGAAAAAAAGGAAAAGAGTGTACTCTGTTTTCATTAGAATGAATGGTTTAGGTTTTCCATGTGGTACAGTTTTAAAGTCATTTATATAGTTTGGGACTATTTTTTTAAGAATAATTGAAATTTATTCTTTAGAAAATCCCCATTGTTTTTTAAAATTCTTCTATGTTTGTCAGAAAGCACAGGTACAATATTATGAAATGTTTGTACAACTGTTCACCTTTATTGTAAATATGACTATCTAACACTTTCATTATACTAGAACCTAAAGATTAGCACCACATCCTACTGCAAAAGGTAAACATATGATAAATGACAATTTAGACTGAAAACTTATATTTTTTGGTCTTTCTAAGGCTGGAAAGCTGATTTTGATTTAGATATTTATTAGCTTAAGATATTGGGCATATTTTCTGTTGTAGTTACTTTCAGCGTACTGTATAAGCCAGTATTGGTAAAAACTACTGACATTTCTTATAGGCATTCTTGAACAGTTTGGAACTTGGGTTTCATTGCAAGTCAGGAGAGCTCGGTGGTCCCAGGCTACATTTTCTATCATCTATGTTATCTATGTTAAACTTAGGTCTTGAATTTGCCCTCACCCACCCCACACCTTGCGGTGCTGCAGTTTGCTTTGGACTGAAGCTCTAGTCTGGCTTTTGCTGACAAATCAGCTGAATCCTAATGCAGGGAAGCTGCAGCACAGGAGGAGACTGATAAAGATGTATTTCATTAGATCATGAGATATCTCTTTTCATAGATGATCATCTGCCATTTCCTCAAAAACTTGTACAATTTCCTTATAATGAAGATGTCCTCTGTTTTCAGTTTCTTGAGAAAATGGTTTCTTGATATCCCCAAAACCTAAAGAAACATAGAAACTGAAACATAGAGAACACAAAGACTGAATGAAGTTGAAGGCTCACAGAGGCGTTATGATTTTTTTCAGTAGTTTCATCCTGAGTTAAAAGGATTATCAGTGCTATGGGAACTGCATGATTCAGAGTAGGATTTTTTACCAGCACAGTGAGATGACCATTGGTATCTTCCCTTCCATTCAGAAATTTTCTTGAGGTCTGTAAAGAGGGAGGGAGGAGAGTACGCACATGACAACCTTGGATTGTTTTATTTAAGTTTGAGACTTCTGTATCCTGCAATTTAAACAGATAACTATGTGCTATTCTGCCCCTAAATCTCTGCATGCTTGATGAATGGTTGTGCATATGGTACACAGATTTTTTTTTTTATTTTTTTAAGTTATTACTGGCTTTAGCAACCTGTATTGCTGTAGCTGGGAGACCATATGACCTCACTGCAGTCTTTTTCCTGCTTTGATTGTGTGCAGTACTGCTGATCATTGCGATCCACCCCATGAAAAATTCTTTGGATTTTCTTGTACTTAAAATTATAATTCTGCACATCTAAATTGCACCTTTAATTTTTAAATATCTTTACATAAATCCATGATATATTTTAAATGGTGGTAGTGATGATATTTTGAAAAGGATCAGAACAAAGAATGCAGTGCTTAAAAGCTGTGTTATTTCATGGAGCTTTCAATTAAACAAGTCTGTGGAAGCAGATACCCCTAATTTACCAAAATAAGATGTAGTCATTCTCTAATCTACTAAAAATGCCACTGGCATTATCCTTCCTATACTCTTGGATGCCAGTTCAGGGTCACAGGTAGTAGTCGTTGTGCCACATACTGTGCTAAAAGTAAAAGATTCTTTTATATTTCTGAGGAATGATTCTTTCTAAATTGTTCATACCAAAAGCCATTTATTAATGATGGATCACTCCCAGCAAAAAATTGATAAAAATTATTTCAAATTATCTCAAAGGCAGAAACGCACACTGAGAGTATCCAAATAAGAAGAACGTCCTTCTATATTCATTCTCTACTGCTTGAGGCAATCAGTAGGTCTTAAAGTGAGAGCCATAGGGCACTACTTGTAACTATATTCTGTTTTCACTACAAGGTCCTTCCAGGTAGAAGACTCTTTTTTTGTGGAAAAGTTTAAAAGTTAACAAGAGAAAAGTATTACAGCAGGACCACTAGTAGCCACAATAGTTAAACTGGCTTACATTTTCCTATTCTAATCCTGTGTTTTCATTCTTCTAGTGACTGAACCTTTGATGTCTCTGGAGTATATCGTTCAAATGATGCCTTGCCTAAGTGTAGTCATTCACATATATAGAAGTATTCAAGCTATGTGTTCATTTATGTGATCTGTTTTTTAAACTGTTCTAACAGCTATAAGACTGAAACAGAAAATAAGTAACTTGTAGAAGGAAGTATCTTTTAGTACAACTGTTATTTCTTTAGAACTCTTTAGAGCTGACCAAAAAATAAGTATTTTGTGTTTCACAAGATTATTTAGCAGGTTGGATTGTTGAATTCAAATAAATAAAAACAAACAGTAAATGAGGAACTCTTAGGGAACTTGACTAATTTGCTGCGTTTTACAAGAACAGTCAGCTTTAGTAATTTGCTGAAACATTATAGTGACCAGGTATTTCTATTAAAAAATCAGTCATATCGTTAATACTTTAATGTCATGGCAGTGGGTTTTTTGTATTAAAGTATTCATAGCCATTAACAGATAAAGACCTTTTTGTATAGTCTTCAGGCACTGCTCCAAGGGGAAAAGTAGTAACTGAGGACTCATACAAACAGGGTTTCTCTCTGATTCTGCAGAAGCTTCATCTCTTGCTGTTCCAAGGGCAGATTCCATGCTGGGGCTGCCCGACCTGTATGGAGCAGCCAGTGGCTCTGAGACAGGGACCTGCTTGTCCCTGCCTTTACCTCCTGTGCCAAGCAGGGACAGGAAGTGTGACACAGACACTCTGTAGGGAGATTGCAGGTTTTGTGAGCCGGTACAGAGCAGTATAAATAAAAAGACTCCTGTACTGCCATTCCTTCCAGCACAGGCATACACCAGAGGCACCTGATACATACACAAGCCAAATACTTGCAGAAGACTGGAAAATTTTCTTACCATTGCAGGACTTACGTTAAGTATACTTCATAATAGTTAGATTTACAGAATAGTAACGTTTGGCTCTTTACCCTTCACCTGCGATAACTAGACATTAGACAACATTGACCCGTGAGAGTTATGTTTTCACATCCTCCAATTTCCTTTATCTATGCCAAGAAACTGGAAGTGTTTCTCTGGTTCCTCTGTTCTCTTTTCTACTGATAACAAATAATCTGCATTTAATCTTAAAGGGTTAATTTTCTCGAAGGTCATCACTGGCTGTTGCTTGTGCCTACCACCAGAAGTACCTCTTTCAGAAGGTGCTGAGCAAAGACTGCACTGCTAGACTTTTGTTTTATGCAGAGAAGCAAGTGCTGGGAAGACAACTTTTGGTCTTGCTTTAGAAGAATTGGATCTGTGAAAGAAGCTACCTGTGCCACAAGCTATTTTTATTGTTTATTTCAAAGCTGCTCTCTTGGTGAGGGAAATACCTATGCATTCAGTGGCTCTTTTAGCAAGGCACTCCAAGTGGCAATATTTTCACTTTCGTTTAAACGGACTAGGTGCAGAGTTTGAAGTTTGGAACTGCCTTTGGAATATGACAAGTTCTGGAGAGGGGATTTAAAACTCAGCTTGCATGATACATATCTTTAGTCTGAATGTGAGTTGGATGAGGCACATAAAATGTCTTGAAGCAAAATAGTAATGTTAAAGATTCAACATTCACACTTGAAAGGACCTTATAATAGTGCAGTGTAGACAAATGCTTTTACAAAAATGCTGACACAAAGCCAATAACGAGTGCTGCCAGAAATGGAAACCTTTTTTAGTATTTTAGAATTTTATAAATTCTTCTTTGTGTGCAGCATCAATCATAGAATAACCAGATAACCCCTACTTGCGGTCATATGTCACTGTGCCAATCTCTCATCTTTGTCTTTAGAATGACATCCTGCTTGGCAGGCCAGGTGATTTCTATGGTAGATGTGGTGGCATACCAATATAGGAAAACTATTTCTTCTGATGCTGAAAAAATAGCTGTTCCACCGATATGGGCATACAGAATGAAGACACACTTTAAGTATGTACTACAAAAGGAATTATATCCTCTTTCTAGAAACATCCAAATCCAAAATGGAAAACATCCACTAAATAGTCTCTCTTCTCAGGGCAGCCAAGAAAGATCGATCTCCACAGGTATTTTAAGGTTTGCAGTCTTTAAACTATAAAGGGACACATATTTTACTACTTCTAGGAGAAAAAAGGCTTGTATTTAAACAGATTGACAATTATGTTTGCAATTCAATGCCTGTTTTTTACCTTTATTTGTTTCTTTCCCTGTTATTTCATTGAACTGCATTATAATAACTGCATAAATAATTTTAATCAATCTGAGTAACATAGCAGGATGTGGTCACACTTGGACCACATTTCTGAGGGTCTATTATTGTCATTACTAATGTTGCCGCTGTGCAAAAAGCCCAACATTGCATTAGTCTTTCTGCTGCTTTTTCCTGATGTCCTCATGGAAATGTAGCTGTCCCCTGTGATGAGAGTGAGCCTTGTTCTTTCCAGTGATACTGCCTTCCAGCTGACAGTGAGCATGCTGGTTTGTTTTCCTCAGTTATATTAACTGCTTCTCTCCCCAGGATGACTTTCATCTTGTTTTTGTTCACGTTTGAATACCCTTTAGTTTCCTATTCCTCTTTGACTAATGCTGACAATTCCATCCTAGTAAGTTTAATCTGCAGATTTCATTGATAAACTGTTTATTCTCTCTTCCAGATATTCTATAAAGTCATGAGCTATTTCTATAAAGGTATTTCTGCAGAGCATTGCTAGTATTTTTATGTTTCTTGCATATCTTCTTTTTTTAATGTATTTCTGCAGAAAGTGGTCTTTTTTACATGACTGTGAATTTGGTCATTTTTTCAGGTAAGATATGGAGTAGTCTAATTTTTTTTATTCTAACATGTGATATGAGCATCGTATAAATGCTTAAATCATCGAACTACTGAAAAGATTTAGCTTTAACTGACTAATCACAAAGACTGTCAGTTCCTCAATTTTAAGACTATAGCTTTCCCTTGATTTTTTGCTTCTTTACAAGAATACTCAAGGGGAAACAAGGTTGTCCCACATAACTTGCAGATCATCTGGAAATGACATTCTTCTGTTGATCTCAGCTACGGTATGGGAAGACAAACAGTTCTTAGAGTGGAAACTCAACACACTTAGGGACATTTATCTGGAAATCGGTATTTTGAAAACAAACTTTTGATGAAACTTTTTGAGAATTGATGAAATGTATCTATAGCATTTGGGTTTATTAAGATTTTCTATTTATCTTTTAGCATAATACCATTTTAAACATATTACAATGATTGGTTAAAAGATGACAATTGAATAAATTGCTGCCCTGAGGTCTGCTTACAAAGAAAAAGTTCAGGCTTCTAGCTCAATCGATAGAAAAGCAAGCAAGAGAAAAACAATTATGTCCACGTGCCATCAGTCCTCCCAAAAATGTGATCTGATTCTACTATTTTCCATTGAAAATACTCTCTTCTCAAGGGAAGTGGGATAAAATGGAAAACATTTTCGCTTCCTACTTTGACTTTTACTGACAATTGAGTTTCCATATTCAATAAATGTCAGACATAGTTTTCAAAAGTCAATGCTTGCAAAGATTATGCTTTATTTATTTGTTTTTCTCTCTGTTATTTGTTTGGTTTATATTCTTGGAACATATTTTAAAATTGCCTGGATGACATTTTAAGTTAGTATATTTTCTCTCTGCAGTTATTAGTAATTCATCAGTGACTAATACTGCTTTTAGTTATGGAAGCAATATTCACAAACAACAGCAATATTCACGCAGCCCAATTCCAAAGTCAATACCACTTTTAGGTCCCAATCCTGCAAAAATTTATGCAGGTCTACAGAAACACATGTTAAACAGAAATTAATAGGATAAAGCACTATGCTCAAAAGCAGTATGCACTTTTGAGTCAAAATGCTGCGTGATTCTTTAAAAAACTTAATCTTTGAAAAATTGGGCTTTTTACCAGAATGAAATTCATACTGTACAAGTCATTTTACTTAAGTCAGCATTGCCCCTGTGAAGTGCACAGTTTCATGGCTATATGAAAAATAAATACACATAGTAGGTATACATGGAGGGGTTTCCTTTAATATCATCAGTTTCCTAATGTAAAAAGGCATATGCATATATGGTGATACACATTCTGAAAGGTAAATGAAGTTAAAGATCAACTGAAAAATTGCAGCAAATTCTGGGTTTGGTGGTTTTTTTTTTTCTTCATTAAATGGTAATGGCTCTAATGAAAAAACTAAAAGAGCATTTATTAAGTTCAAAATACTTCCAAAGAAGAGGATGAACTGGAAGGCTCAATTATTATTTTGGGTTTTGAATATCACCAAAGTCACCAAAATTAAGAAAAGCTGTGCCAATGATGACTTTGCTGAATACAGACTGTTGAAAAAAGCTTTACACTTAAAAATTTAATTAAAAGACAAATTTTCTGAAAAATAGCAGTTTTAACTAGTGAACTCATGATTCCAATTCTACTTCAATGAATACTATGCATAGCTCCAATGGAGCTGAACTGCCCTAAAATATGACTAGGAAATCAGAATTCACAAAAGGGGTGCTTAGTAAGGACTAAATAAAAACTCAGCAGAAAACAGCAAGAACATCATGATTTGGCCAATATTTGCATTTTAAGTGGGCAAAAGTCTGTGTAGTAGTTACAGATGAAGTTGCAGCAAGCTTTATAAATAATAACCTGCTCAGTTCTTGTCCTGATGCATGCAGATAACTCTTATTAGTGTCAAGAGGTACTGAGAATGTGTTGGATGAAAAGAATAGATTTCCAGCAGATTATACATTTATTTGCAAGGCTCTGTTTTACAAAGCAGAAGCAGTTATCCAATTGCCCTGTTGTTACTTATTCTCATAATTAACAATATAGACACATGTTTACTAGTTACCATGGAATTGCATTGATACAACAGTGGTTTCATACACTTCACAGTACGAAAATCTATTAAAAAGTAGAAAAGCTAGCAATATTCAAGCTATACAGCTAGAGGTTTAAAAGTTTAAAATAGTCTAATACACTTCAAGCAATATTCTACAGCTTTTCTTTTTTTCCCTATAAAAATTGTCTACAAAATTGCTATTTTTCTCTGCCCTCGTATACTGCATGGTGTTTTGGTTGCTTAAAAGAAAGTCTCCCTGTCCTTCATATTAGGATTAATAAGATTCAACAGTAGAAGGGGTACCTTTGGGAACTGGTTATTTATTCAACAGAAAAGTGCTTTTTTGAGAAAAGAGCTGTTGGAATCTAGGAGGATAAATAATGCAAGATAGTTCTCTTCCTTTTTGTTTCAATACTCAGGTGTATATGTCTCATCCATAAGAAATTTCACACGCTTCTTCAACCAACTTCACATACACACTGCTGTATTTAACCCTTTCATCTTTATTCTGTGAGGCAAACTAGGGAGATTCTGAAGTCAAATAGAATAAGCATTTCTAAGACTGCTAGCTTATTTGAGAAGGCAGAAAGAAGGAACACTTATTGAAGAGATAAACTTGAAAGTCAAAGAATACTAAAGCAGCTAACACAAACCAAAAGGTTTGTGTTGATGTTACCAGAAAACACGTTTTTAATATTTATCTTGTGCATTTTATGCAAATATCAAAAAGAAAATTTCCTTTAGCATGGTTTGAAAAACTTAAAGCACCTCTTTTTTCCCTATTAAATTATGCAGGAAGAGAAGAAAAGCTTCTCAGCATTTTCTAACCTAACAAGGCAGACTTTTTCCACTGCAGGGATTCTGCAACAGGTACAAATCAATGCCCAAGAACTTAATCTTTGCTCTTGAGGTTATGGTGCATACACTGAGGAATAGATAATAATAAGTATTAAGGAAAACCCCTTGGAACATTTCAATTGTAATGTATCTGTGCACTGCAACACCTCGCTGAGAAGCACAGTGTCAAATATAATTATACAGAGCCCAGAGATAACACAAAAGACCATCTGTAAGCTTTGAACAGATGTAGCCTTTGAATACTTGAGCTTATCTTGGTCTTAACATTTTTAAAGCTCAAAACAACTGCAGTTTCAAAACCAGTACTGGAGTAGGCACAAATTCAAGACTGGGATATTCAGATTCCTCTGAAGTTGGTATTTTGCTCACTGTTATTTAAAAGCATGTATTTGCACCATTACCTTGTGTTTTAAGAGAAAATATTTTTGTATACATAATTAATTACATGCCAGTATTTTTTTGCAAATGAAATGCCCTACAAACATAAAACTTGACTGAGATAAAATAGAATAGAAATAGAAATAGAATAGAATAGAATAGAATAGACTAGAATAGAATAGAATAGACTATTTCAGTTGGAAGGGACCTACAAAGACCATCTAGTCCAACTGCCTGACCAATTAAGGGCTGACCAAAAGTTAAAGCATGTTGTTAAGGTCATTGTCCAAATGCTTCTTAAACACTGCCAGGCTTGGGGCATCGACCACCTCCCTAGGAAGCCCGTTCCAGTGCTTGACCACCCTCTCAGTAAAGAAATGCTTCCTAATGTGCAGTCCAAACCTCCCCAGGTGCAGATTTGAACCATTCCCACACGTCCTACCACTGGGTTTCAGGGAGAAAGGATCAGCACCTCCCACTACACTTCCCCTCCTCAGGAAGCTGTAGAGAGCAATGAGGTCGCCCCTCAGCCTCCTTTTCTCCAAACTAGATAAGCCCAAAGTCTTTAGCCGCTCCTCATACGACATTCCTTCCAGCCCTTTCACCAGCCTATTTGCCCTCCTCTGGATGCACTCAAGGACCTTAACATCCTTCTTAAATTGTGGGGCCCAGAACTGCACACAGTACTCAAGGTAAGGCTGCACCAATGCTGAATATAGCAGGATAATCACCTCTTTTGACCAGCTAGTTATGCTGTGTTTGATGCACCCCAGGATGCGGTTTGCCCTCCTGGCTGCCAGGGCACACTGCTGACTCCTATTGAGCCTGCTGTCAGCCAGCACCCCCAGATCCCTTTCTGGAGAGCTGCTCTCCAGCCACTCCTCTAGCAATTTATACTCGTGCCCAGCATTACTCCATCCTAGGTGAAGAATCCGGCATTTGAGCTTCTTAAATTTCATCCCATTTGTCATTGCCCAATGCTTCAATCTATCTAGATTCCTCTGCAAGGACTCCTGTCCAACAAGAGAGTCAACAGCACCTCCCAGTTTGGTATCATCAGCAAACTTGCTAATGGTACATTAAACTCCTGCATCCAGATCATTGATCACAGAATCACTAAGGTTGGAAAAGACCTGTAAGATCATCAAGTCCAACCATTAAAAAAAACCTCAAACAAACCCCCCCCCACCCCCCCCCAAAAAAAACAAACCAAACCAAAACAAAAAAAAACCCAGCCACACCACACAACACCATGCCCATCAAGCCATGTCCCACAATGCCACGTCCACATGCTCCTTGAACACCTCCAGGGAGAGTGACTCCACCACCTCCCTGGGCAGCCTGTTCCAGTGTGTTACCACACGCTCAGTAAAGAAATTTTTCCTAATATCCAGTCTGTATCTCCCCTGGCACAACTTGAGGCCATTTCCTCTTGTCCTGTCACTCATCACTTGGGAGAAGAGACCAACACCCACCTCTCTGCAACCTCCTTTCAGGCAGTTGTAGAGAGCGAGAAGGTCTCCCCTCAGCCTCCTCTTCTCCAGACTGAACAACCCCAGCTCCCTCAGCCGCTCCTCATAAGACTTGTGCTCCAGACCTCTCACCAGCTTTGTTGCCCTTCTCTGGACACTCTCCAGCACCTCAATGTGCTTCTTGTAGTGAGGGGCCCAAAACTGAACACAGTATTCGAGGTGCGGCCTCACCAGTGCCGAGTACAGGGGCACGATCACCTCCCTGCTCCTGCTGGCCACACTGTTTCTGATACAGGCCAGGATGCCGTTGGCCTTCTTGGCCACCTGGGCACACTGCTGGATCATCTTCAGCCGGCTGTTGACCAACACCCCCAGGTCCTTTTCTGCGGGGCAGCTTTCCAGCCACTCGTCCCCAAGCCTGTAGCGTATTGAAGAGAACTCACCCTAGAATTGAACTCTGAGGAGCACCACTGGTGATAGGTCACCAGCCAGATGTAGGCCCATTCACTACAACCCTTTGAGCACTGCTGTTCAGCCAGTTCTTCACCCAGCACACCGTGAACGCACTAATCCCACAGTTGGACAACTTGTCCAGAAGGATGCTGTGAGGGACAGTACCAAAAGCCTTGCTAAAATCCAGAAAAACTACACCCACCGCCTTCCTTTCATCCACTAGGTGAGTGACCTTATCACAGAAGGTTATCAAATTAGTTAAACAGGACTTTCCCTTTGTGAACACGTTGACTGTGCCTGATGATTGCACTATTCTTTAAATGCCTTTCAACAGTACCCAATATAATCTTCTTCACAATTTTTTCAGGAACTGAGGTTAGACTAACAGGTCTGTAGTTCTCTGGATCTTCCCTCATGCCCTTTTTGTAGATTGGAGTAACATTGGCTAGCAGATGAATTTTATGAAGGTAGCAGGGAACAGTGCAAAGTTCCTTGTGGGATGAGGTTTGTTTTAGGGGAGAAAGAGAAGGGGAAGGGGAAGGAAAAGGAGAGGGGTGGAAGGAGAAGGGAGGAAGCGAGAAAGAAAGAAAGACAGAAATAGAAAGGCAGAAAGAAGATAAAATCCAATAAAACCATACCAACTATGCACTATAGAGCTAGAACTTCACATACACTGAACTAGCTTTAGGTATGGTTATGCACTCTCTGTCCCAAAGGTATCATACACCTAAAAGGAGCTGGACTTTCACTGAATAGGGTAATGAAAAGCATGGATTTAATGATCCTCTACTTATACCTGGATAAACAAAGCATATCAGTCTAGAGTTCTGTCAGCTTAGTGTGCTTTGTGAGCAATAAAATTATAACCAAGTTATTAATAAATACTGATTTCTTCAATTCAATAATCACTTGCTATGAAGAGTAAAAGGTATAAATAGAAAGTAAAATGCATATTTCTTGGTTTCTCACATGTCCATAAATTCCCCAAACCATAAGTCTATGAAAGATAAAAGTCCAGATTAGAAGTAAATTTGTAAAAAGCAACTAACAGACTTACATGCGAACAAAGTTATCTCTGCAGACTAATGGAAACTATAGACAAACACTACTTGAAAGAAAAAACTTAAAAGTTTATACCCATTTCCTTATCTAAGAATACTGAAGGAAAAAAAAAAAAAAATAGAAATTCAACCACAACAAGACCCACACATTTGCACAGATGTAAGAGCAAAGTAAACTTTTCCAAATAAGCGAAAAGTTTGTTCACATGGGATGAGATATTAAAAATGCTAGGTTAACTTGTAAAGCTGTGTGCTGAAAAAAAAAAAAGATTTCATTTTTTAAAACAGCTGGGAGAATTCCCAAGCAAGGTCAATTAGACCACAGGACTGTAAAGTCAGTGTATAGTAAAAGCAGCCTATTTATTACTAAATTTTACTGTAAGATATATTTCAACTTTTTAGAAGGACTTTATGTTTGTCATTACAGAAAATCAATCTGAAAAATTGTCTGTATATTAAAACTTGGTAAAACAAAACTCATGCCTGCCTATACATTTTAAGGCGTCTAATTCTCCACTGCTTTCAATTTAGTGTATTTTTAAAATTCTTTTGCACAGTAAAATAGTAATAAGTAATAACAAAATGAACAAGATGAACAAATATGAGTATAAAACTGAGACCCCCAACTTTGATCCACCAAGAAAAGAATGGTTCTATTACATGTAGTATTTCAGTATTTAAAAATCAGAATAAAATCAGCTATTTCAAAATTTTCCATGAACAGGAGCAGAATCTTATTTCTAGACACCATTACAGATGGAAAGCAGATCCATTTTCGGACACACAAATTCAAGCATTAAAGTCTTTGCATGCAATTTAGGTGTGGTAACTTTCATTGGTCAATAAAAACATACTCAGTAAAGTCAGTGGATTTCAGAGAGCAGATGTAAATTTGGTCAGCTGAATAACGCCCAAAGTTTATGGCTGTTATAACTAGGAGCTTGACTGAGTTGTCTAATTATCAATTGGTGTCTGAATCATGTATATATGACATCCCTAAGAGGCTGATATGGATGACAGATATTTAATTTAACACTTCAGTGTTGCTGGTTTTTAAAAAAAAAAATCACAATTTCACAGAAATAAAATCTTAATTTCTAAGAGTATGGGGTTTTTTTAAAGTATATGAATTTTTAAACTTTAATTCATATTTTATGGAGCAAAAAAAAATTATTATTTGTTTTCTGAGTGTTACTTAACCATTATTATTAATAAATGTGTATCATTCAAGTTAATCTGTAGTCAAGATAATATAAAAAACTTTTTATGTATTAATATGGGAAATTCATTTCAGATCATCTTAATACCTAGATATTAGGGAAAACCCACAAACAATAGATGGATTTTAAATGAAAAGGCTTTGCCTTCATCATTTATGTTCTTCAAATACAAATATAGGTTTAAGCAGACTAATAACATTTCTGTAATCTATAAATAAAGTCAATGTATAACTGTGAGTGTTCTTTGTTTTCTTTCAGGTGAGTTTATTGTTTGGATGATGCACATTGGATAGAAATAGGGAAAAAAAGGTAATATAATGACCCATTGAAATATGGTATCCTGTGCAAAAAGCAAATGCATATGCAAATAGTCCAATCATTATTCTATTAAAAAAATGAGAAGAGTAAGTAATTAAGTAATGCTTAAAAACGTTGCCAAAGTGTGCTAGGCACCTAATACTTTGTATCTTTCATACTTTTTCCACTATTTTAGATGTGAGTTTGTTTTTCATGAATACCAAGCACTTATAATTTCTATTATTTTTTTACCAGACTTATGTGTGATTATTATTTCAGAAACTCATTGTGCTTCTATTAAGAGCCAGGAAAAAAAATGGTGAGATCCCCAAATTTATCTAGCCGTGTTCACAAAACTGACTCAAGATAAAGTATGCCTGCGAGAGATATATTGATTTCCATTATTATTATTATTATTATTATTATTATTATTAACTTTATATTGATGATATTTTGGGGGAAGAAATAAGTGCATGAGGGAAACTGGTACATTTTTTAATGCTTGAAAGATTTAAGATAATGTTAAGTTGACTGCATTTTCTTAGATTCCAACTTATTTTATTAGTTAACCACTTGAATTCTGTTACATGTGTCCTGGCCACTGAGTTCTTATTAATATTTATTAATTATTACTATTCTCTAGTACCTAACTACCTTGGCAGCCCAGCTATAGTAACAACAGGATCTCACGAGAAATCACCACCTTCGCTACAGTCAGAATTAGTACATTGCAGTCCTGACTTATTAAAATTGGGCTGTTAATTCTTGTCAACAGAATACATTTAAAATTTTAAAAAAAGTAGAAGGGAGTTGCTGAAAAGATATCACATAAATGTGTCCCTTAAACTTCCACTCCACTAATAAAACTGTGCCCTACTAATTCAGGCAGAGAAAAGCAAAAGGTCAGAAAGATTTAAAAGTTATAAAAATGTATTAATTGCCAGAGCATTAGGCCATCTGTCGTGACGCAAGAGTCTTTGTCCTCAGCAGTGGACTCAGCTATATCAATAGTGTAACTGCTGTTCAATAGCTATGTGTTAGTTTAGCTCCTCCTGGAGCAGACATTTAATTGAAACTCGGACTGGCAGAGTACATGGCTCCCTGTTGTTAATTGGTCTTTAGGGACTGTTAAGAAGTATGCCAATTATCTCTAGCCTCAGTCCCAAAACAACAAAAAGATTTTTAAAAGAGAGAAAATAATAAGGTCACCTTGTCTTTTCATTAATAAGCACCAATAAAATAGTGTCAGTCTTTTTAAAAAATGTAAGTCTATGTGGCATTGTCTTTGGACGCAGACTTGAACGGAAGTATGGCACAGCAGTTGTTCATGTACCACTAAGGCAGCTGGCCTAGAGATTGTCTGATCAAAAACAAAAGTAATTTTTTTCCCTCTTTGGTGAAAAATATTCTTTCTAGGATCAGCCTTAATTTAGGCTGTGTAAAAAATAATACACTGTAAAATGTCAAGATGCCTGAAGAAGGTGGATGAGAGAAATAAAGCAACAAGTGATCTGTGAGAGAGTCTTAACCCCCTTCAGAGAAGATTACTTTAAGATCTAATTAGAAATATTTTTCAGTACAAGCAATCAGCTGTATTTTCTGCCACAAATTATTTAAACTTGGAAAAGGGAACTTGTTTAGCAATCACTTCAAAATACAAGACACAAGAATCAAAAGTCTTTGTAATATGCAGTAATATATTTTACCTTTTAAAACACCACTTGTGAACTAACAGCCACTATTCATTAAGCACTAAATCTTTCCTTAGATCATAAAAAAAGACCTTAAATAACACACTTACTCTAACATGATTTTACACTTTTAACAACTAGAAAAATTGTCCTATCATGTTACTGTGGGAAAAAACACTAATTTTTATTGGGAAGAATATTCAGGGAATACGATTAATGGAGGATTTCTTTATTCTAACCAACCTTCTCTTTATTCATTGATGCAAAAGTCTGGTGAATAGTAAGAATGTTATTCTGCAAACTCTTAAGCAAGCAAGGTATGTAAAGACACTATGTAATAACAATTCCTCAGTAAAATGCTGCTAGGGGCAGCAGAGGTACCTCACATTTAGCTGAAAAGTCAAAACATTTTACATATTTGATTAAATGGATGAGGGCAGAAAAACACACTACTAATGTAAACAGTGCTGCTTAGGGTAGTTTTCTTTCCCCGTTAAATGATTAAACAGCATAATGTACATCTATGTTATGTAACAAAGCGATCTGCAGAAAACGTGAAGAGTTAAATGCAGAGCAATGAGCAGAATAACCATGTTAACTACCATGAGAGTTGTAGCTAATGCATATTGGGACAGCACCACATCAGTGCAGTGGTAACGCTTTTGGAACTTCACAATAACGTCTTTGAAGAGCACTGCACTCATCAGCTACACGAGGACTTCAGCAGTTCTGCGTTTAAACCTTAGTGTGAATGAGCAATAGTCTAAATTAGTATTTTAGATGGACTTCAGGCAGGAGACTCTCAGACGCCCATGGCAAATTTCCTTGGATAAAGGTGAACAGGGACTGAAGAATCCACACTTCATTTCTGTGGATCTTATTTCCCATAAGTCAATTTGATTGTGGGACTTTAAATCTGCTTCAGGGTGTGAACTAACAGACCTGGTCATGTACCTCAGACAAAAGCTTGTAAAAAGAGGTCCTGAATGTAAGTTTCTATCAGATAACTATTTACATCATTATGCTTTTAGATATTCAGCAACAGAAATTAACTGAAACTGCCTGAACCTAAAAGTACAAGCATCTACCTTACTGCCCAACATTATTAAAACACAAAAAATCTGCAAAAGAAGGGATTTAGAGCACAGGTCTAATATCAAAGCCTGCAGCAGGACAATGTGGTGTAATTTGGTGTAATAAACATTAATATAGAGAAAAAAATGATATTAGGTATTGTAAAATTGCCTTTGCCTTTACTGATTTGTAGGAGATACACTTACTCCCTCAAACGTGATGCTGGAAGAACATAAGAAGTCACACGTTCATGTCTTTGGTTGCTCGTTTTATTAAATAAAGACTTCAGGCTAATTAAATAATTCTCTGCTTTAAGGTAAAGCTCAGTTCTCCTTCAATAAATACAGGCATGAAAAGCTTCCAGATAAATACCCCTTGCTGGGTCGTAAACTTGCACCTTGAGGTCCATTGCATAGACTTGGAAGTTCAGCTTTTAGATTTCTATATGGCTTTAATGGTTCATATATTTTTATTTGATGTTATAAAAGTGTATCCAAAAGTTAAGTTATTTTTTGTGGGGTTTTTTTATTGTTTTTTTTAATTGCACAGAACTATAATTGTGAACTATCCTTCAGATTATTGTCCTTTGCAATTTTGGGTACTGTCTGTCTAAAAGAAACAAAGCCACAGGAGTATGTTCTCAAAGACCAGGAAGACTGATACAGGAAAAGAAAATGATACATTTTTCAAATCTATGAAAAAATATTTGTTTTGCATATTTCTTGCAGTCCTTTTTCCAAGTGACCCAGATTGCTCACTGCCAATGATCTTTTTATCATTAATGATTCTCTCAATATTTGCACTAGTTGAAAACTTTGTTAACATACCAACATCAACACTAATTACAAAAATTTGTCAGCATTATTGATAACTCAAGAATCATTAACCTTCTACTTTGGCACATTTTATGCATGAGGGAGCACAAACTGCCATGACTAAGTAGAGGGTGTAAGTAAAAGCATTGCCAAAGACTAAGCTTGAATTTTTCCTGTAAGAAATCTGAAAGCCATTGTATTTACCATTTAACAGCTTCTTCTGTTAAGCATCAGCTTGTTATGGCTATTCATTCATGAAGAGGTGTTATAAAGTCAAACTCGGTTAGGTAAAAAAAAAAATGAGGTTTTTTCCTGGAATGCAGAAAGCATAATACTTACTAATTTTTCAAAAAAAATTTTGTTGTTGTTGAAGATAGCTCTTTAAAGTGAATTGATGGATTTTTGAATTAGTTTTCACAGGATGTAGTTAAGGTAAAGTAGCTGTATTGTAAGGTAACATAGAGGACTAAATAGAATTCACTATTCCCTTTAATCCTTAAAGGGAACTCTCCTGGTAATTTTAAAATATTCTTGGCTATTTCAGAGAATGACACAATCACAGAATGGTGTAAGTTGGAAGGGACCTCTAGAGGTCATCTTGTCCAAAAGATGTATTATAAATGTACATATAATACCTTCATTTAATTGTTGACATATGGAATAATATACTTCATAATTACTTTACCTAGGTATGTCCCAGTCACAATTCCAACCCCAGCTAAAAGCTATTCATATAAAGACGTGATGAAGAGATTTCAGTGTGGAACAATTGCTCACTGCTTGTTTGTGCCTTGTTTTTTCTTTCTTTCTCTAGTAAGAAAACCTATTATTTAAATAAATTATTGTTATTTGTTTTCCATTTTGATGCCATTAGTGCAGAGCAAGAAAAACTGTAAGTGATTAAAATTGAAGGCAAAAAAATGCCTGGAATGTTATTAGAAATGACACCAACTAGGATTATATTTGTCTTTTCTTGGTTGTCTATAATAAATGTATCTATTAAAAATTTAGCCAAGACCATTTGGCTTTAAAGCTACTTTCCTCATCTTAGATGACCTGTTCCTATTCCTAGATAGGGGGCTGTCGTGATCATTGCACATGTTCACCCAAGGATAACTTTGAAGAAACCAAGGTCTCTGTTCTCCAGCAATTATTTCATATTGCAGCAATTGCAAATCCCTGACTACATGCAAACCATTGTCATTTCTTATCAGAGATAACCCATGTTCAAAAAATATGAATGTGAATGAACAAGAGAAACAAGGACAGCAAGGGAGCATAGATGGCAAAATTGACTTTTCCAAAGCCACTCACTAGATTTGGATTCAGTTTCTAGCACTGCTAGGGAATCAAAAAACTCCAGTATAGTTTCTCATACTTGAAACCCTAAGGACCCCATTCCTTTCCTGCTTGATTCTTAACTTTTTTTCTAAGTGCCAGCAAAGATATATAGTACAGGTTTCCCAAAACTAATCTTGTCAGGGTTGGTTGAAAAACTGCTGCTAACCTGGGATCTATGTAAGTACCATACATTTAATATGGGCATTTCAGTGGTATTTTCCTAAAAGTAAAGAAATCCTAATTCTCATCTGATGTAGGTCAATGTAACTTCACTGATTTTAAATACCAACTTATACAATCTGAAAAATCTGTTGACATTGTTTGTAGTACTCTATTACTCTCTAGATAGTACAGCTTTCATTTTCTAACTTAGTCCCTTCTCTTTGAGCAGGGGGATAATTAAAAATACCATTTCTTTTTCACTGTTTTAATCTTGTATCTTGCTTGCTCTGACTCAGAAGAGAAATAATTAAAGGACTACTCAGAAACCTGGAAATCACCTTCACCTGAAAACACTTCATGTATTAGATACAAGTAACATATAGTAACACCTCCTCACTCGTAGGCTTGCTGTGAAACCTCTCTTTCTCATCCCTATGTAAACAATCAGATTCTCCTCTGCTTAAAAAAATATTTTAAATCATCAAGATAGAAATATTTCAAACAAATAAAGAAGTTCAAGACAATCAATTTAAATATCTCTGTAGTTTGAAGTTATTCTCCATCAAGATATTTACATCTGCTGAGTTCTACCTTAATATCAATTAAGTTATTCAGTTAGAAAATTTGTTATAATTCCTTCTGTCACTAGAAGATGGTCGATGAAAATAAAAATCCCCTCTTCTTATAGGCTTGATCTGAATAAAACGAGTTGTTGGTATTTGCATTATCTCAGTACTGTCATTGGCTAAGTTTTTAGAAATTAGAGATTCTGTACAGGCAATCTGCTACAAAAGTAATGGTGCTGTGATTTCTTCTCAGCTTGTCTATATGGTAAGAGGTGCTTCTATCTTCTTTTGAGGTTGAAGTCATTCGTCCATTCAGTTAACTGTTTGAGGTTTCTCTTTGGTTTCATTGAGCTTCAGCAGGAATTGAAATTTTGTTTCAGACACCTTCAAACATTTATCTATACTACTGAAAGACTCTTTTTAGTTTCAAAAAAGACTTTTAAAACTTAATTCTTGAAGAAAGTTTATAAACCTTGAGAAGATTTTGAAAACACTTAAAAATCATCAGAGATTGGCTAAATTCAGTTAAAAAGTTGCTTTGGGAATACAAGATAATTTCTAAGCTCCCCAATTATTATTATTAAACACAGTAATATTTTCTTGGATTATCAATCAATTTCATGGATTTTTCAGATTAAAAGTTGCCTTAAACAATATTGATATATTGTAAATCACACCTTTTACTTAAAAGGAGTTACAGAAAACTACTATGTCAAGATACTAATTCAGGGGAAAGCAGTGGATGTTGTTTATCTAGATCTTAGTAATTCTTTCAACACTGTCTCCGGTATCGTCCTCATAGGCAAACTGATGAAGTACAGACTAGATAAATAGACAGTGAAGTGGACTAAAAGCTGGCTGAACTGCTCAAAGGATTGTGATCAGTGGCACAAAGTGGCCTCCAGCTGGAGGCCAGTCACTAGTGGAGTACCGTAAGGGTCAACACTAGGGGCCAATGCTGTTCAACATCTTCATTACTGACCTGAATGATGGGGCAGAGTGTACACTCAGCAAGTTTGCTGATGATACAAAACTGTGAGGAGAATTCCTGGAGAGGAATAACTCCATGCACCAGCACATGCTAGCGGCCAACTGGCTGTAAAACAGCTTGGCAGAAAAAGACCTGGTGGCCTGGTGAACGTCTAGTTGACCATGAGTCAGCAATGTGCCCTTGCAACAAAGAGGGCTAACAACATACTGGGCTGCATAAGGAAAAAAGTGTTGCTAGAACGTCAGGAGAGGTGATCTTTCCCCTCTGCTCAGCCGTGGTGAGATACATCTGGAGTGCTGTGTCCATCCCAACAAAAGACAGACATGGTCTTACTGGACCAAATCCAGCAAAGGGCCACAAAGAAGATTAAGGGACCGGAGCACGTCATATGAGGAGAGGCTGAGAGGGATGGGACTGTTCAGCTTGGAGAAGAGAAGGCTCGGGAGGTCAATGTGCGTACACACCTGATGGGAAGGACTAAAGAAGGAGGAGACAGATTTCTCCTGTATGCAGTGACAAAGCAACAGGCAATGGACATAAATTGAAATACAGGAGAATTGAAACACTTGGGAGATATTCAAACCCTGACTGGACACAGTCCTTAGCAACTTGCTTTAGCTGACCCTGCTCTGAGCGCTGGGATCTGACTAGATGATTTCCAGAGGTCCCTTTCAACCTCATCCAATCTATAAGTAAACACAATTAAATTTATTTTAGTATCAACTTTTAATTTCATAAAAATTTTGCCATACTAAGCATCTAAACTATTACTAGTACCTATTATCCTGAAAGGAAACATCGTGTTAGAAAAAGCAGCAACTTCTGCAAATAATTTTGTCAGTCATCAATGCCTTTTATAAAATGCGAAGACTTCAAAGTACATAGATACTGATTTTTGTAAAGGACTGGTAAAAAAAAAAAATAAAGTGCAATTACCAGCAAGAGCTTACCACACATCTATTCTGTCTTTGAGTTAAGCATTTTTTTAAAAATGTATACTGAAAACTTTGTCTTCTAAAGACAAAAATTATCTCTATATGCCAAACCATTTTATTTTAGAAGAAAATAGCTTTCTATTCTTTGAGGACATACTTCTGAAACAATGATTTTTACCTTCTTTGACCACTAGTTGTGTCTTATCAAGGAAGAAAATTCACATAGACGTTTAATAAATAAGCAACAAGAAACATGAAAGTATGTAGGAATATGGGTTGCTAACACCGGATCAGTATGCATGGAGAAGTTGTTCAGTCTCCATTGCTGGAGATATTCAAGCTGTTTACCTTCACAGCTGGTTCTGCTTTGAGCAGGAAATTGGATAAGATGAACTTCTGAGGTCACTTTCAGCCTAAATTTTTCTGTGATTCTGAGATTAGATTAGAGCATTCCTGATCAGAACATCACACAGCAATTTCTGCATCAAGGCTATAATTTCTGTTTGAGCTGTAATATTATTAGGAAGAATATCTAGGTTCAACTGAAGTAAGGAAGAAACCACTATGACTCTGAGCGAATTGTTGCAATAGAAAATTAATTTCACCTTAGTACTTTACACCTTAATTTAAGTCTAATTTGATTTTAAAAAGCTGTATTCCAGCTGCTAATATACATTCTGACTTTTCTCATCAGAAACCAAGCAAAACCATATTTCAAATACCTCTTTCCTATGTTTAGGTAGTCATAGAGTGTGTGAAAGTTGTACATGACCTCTTCTTGGAAAAAAAACTAAATAAATGAGGGGTTTTTCCCCCATCTGACACATTTGCCACAATGCAAATCATTCCTGTGGCTCTATACTGACTATCTTTGTAAATTTCTTAGACATCTTCTAAAGAAATACATCACAGAAAAGCTGGGTATCATTCCTGGTATTATTATGGGAACAGATACAAGTAGTAAAGTACATTGTCATGCATTCTGGAAGTTCGGAGCAAATTTGGGTCTGAAATAAGAGTGTCATTTCAGAAGTACTCTCAGGAGATTATGTTTAAACTAATTTTTTTTTGTGTGTGTGTGACATCTGAAAGGTTTTGTATTTTCAAATTGTTCATGGCTACAGCTAAATAAAAAAGGGGGAAACTGAAATTGTCAGATAGCTTATATGACATATTGAGAGAGAGCAAAAAAATGAAATTAACATAAAATATCTTTGGAGTGGCTGTAAGCACTTTTTTCCATGAGGATTTTGATGAGCGCTTCGGGTTTTTTTGCAATCAAAGAGTTATTTTGTCAAGAAAAGCAGCAAGTTTGAGAGAAGGAAAAAGAAAAGATGGAAACATTATGTAAATGACTAGACACCAGATTAACTAGAAGAAAGCAGAGTTTTGATTTTAACTATTACTATTCATTGCATTCCCCTTCTGCACGTATGCTAAGACAGAGATCCAGAACAGGAAAAGCCAAGGTTACTAGGTTCAAAAACATATCAGGTATTTGTTGGCTAAAAATCAAAATATCTCAGAATAAGATTTGTAATACATTTCCCATAGCAAATAATAATCCATATTTATCAAACTTTCTCCTTTCAGAATTATTTTACTACTTTAGAGATAGCAAAACTGAGTTAGAGTGAATTATCAAACAATATGCATTGGGTTTACAGTACAGTATAATTTCAGTGATATTAAAAATATATGTAGAAGAACACCATTAGTTAAGTCTAACTCTTGTTCTGGGCCATCCTAGTTTTATTAGAGCCAAACATTGACTGCATGGATTCAATGCAGTACAGAGTTTTTTCCACTGAGAGCTTCTGTAATGAATGTATTCACATCTGAGGCAGAATAACTAGGAAAACCATGCTAAGTATTCTTGGAAAATAGAAATAAAATCATACAGTAGCACAATTCCACTATCTATAGTCATAAAATTTATTACATGTATTCTTTTACTATTTAGGAAAATGTGTTATTTTAATAAAAAATTATTTCTTAAGCCAAGTGAGGTGTTTTTATTGCTTTGCACCTTGTATAAAAATTCATACTTGAAACATACAAATGGATATAAAATAATAACATTCTAATTTGTGTTGTACCTTCATGAATTCTTATAGTCCTCTGAGTGGATGAAAATCAGAGAAGAATCAGGCCCAATATGCTTCAATTATTTCTGTTTCCATATTTAAGTCCAACAAACATGCCACTTCCATTGAAATCACAGCGATTCAAGAGCAGAATTTGCCTCATGTTGGATTGCATTTATAGAAATTATGCTGGGAAAAAGGTCGGGGGGGAAAACCCGTTATTAGAATAAGGAAAAGAGGCAGCCAAAATAGCGAATAAAGTGGTAAGAAGCTGGATAGCAAGTTCACTATGCAAATATATCCTATACATCATTGTCAAGGTGAGTATTTTGCCTGATGTATTTCTTTCGCCATCTATTATTTCAGCTGTTGCTGGCTCAGTTTTTGACTGTTGTGGGCACCTTAAATACATTTTTCAACTTTAATTCAGTAAGGAGTTACTGCATTAGAGCAATTTTTTGCTTAAAATACTCTATCCAAATTCTCACATTAAATACAAATTATAATCCTTCTTCAAAATTAGATCAAGATATCTTTCCGGGTAGCAACTTCAGCACCAGAAACCCAGGCAAAGCTTTCTTAAGTTAAAAAAAATCCAGGAAAGGATTAAAAAAATATCTACTAAAAGTACCAAGTCCTGCTCAATAACCCCCTCATTAATAAACAAACTTTAGTTCTTATTTTAAATACATATTTCTTTTTTTTACATAACTTTGGAAAAAGGTGTTTACTATATGGAGTAACTTGTTTCTATAGATTATATCTTCATCATAGCCCTGTCTCACCTTGCCGAATAATAAAAATTACTACTACACACATAAATCACAGTTTAAAAAACTAACTGCAAAACATATACCAAACCTAAAAACATTTAAAGATATGGATTTTCAAAAGGCAAGTTCTTAAAAATCCAGCTTGGACTGACTTGATTTAAATACTTAAAAATCATTAATTCTGCCCACATATGCCCATTATTTGCCAGTATGATAGGCAAATTTCTATAAAAGAAACAGTTGTCGTCTTCGAGGTTATTTGTAACACTCAACATTTTGAGTTTAATAAATACATAAAATATGAGCTGGATAAAGGAGGTCAGGCATTCTTGAGTAGCATTCCTTGCTAATGAAGCTCATACATAGGAAACAAATTCACAGGTCACATCAGGATTTCTTTGTATAATCTTGGAGTATTTTTGTTCTCGTGCTAGTCTTACATCACCATTTTCTATCCTATCTGCAACAAAGGTTTACAGCCCTGTATCTTTGGACATATTAAATCAAAGTACACGCTCGGTTGCAAAATTATGACCTTGAAGTTTGCTTTCTAGTCCCCTTTTTTATGAACTTGGAAAGTTGGGAGAAAGAGGTATTCCTTCTGGGTGGTACTCAAATGAACTAAATTTTGATGTCTTCTCATCCCGTGAATTACCTATCATGGCAGACAAATCCCATTCGTTCACCATAATTAGTACTCCAAGGTGAGGCAACTACCTGTTTCATGTACTACTACAGCATGAATTAGAGAGAGGAGGGGAAAGAAAATTCTCCCAGCAGAGCTCAACATGACAGACTGCACAAATCAATTTTAATTAATTCTGCCTCTTTAAATCTGCCTGCTCTTTTGGAAAGATTGCTATCTGCATCAGGCACTATGGCAAGATAATTAACAAAAGCACTGCAGGGCGCTGATAGCACTAGCAGCCAATTTACTTGGCAACATCTTGGTTTTATGAGAGTGCCAGGTTAGAAGGTCCATTGTATTATGAGTGGGATTTGTGTTCTATCTTCATGTAAAAAATACTCATCTTTTACCAAGGAACACCTTGTGAGGTTTTAATTATATGGCTTCAAGCAAGAATTAATGAGAAAGAACTTCTGAAAAACAACTCTAGTGTTATGAGGCAGAGACTGTTTCAACATGAGATTACTGACAATGAAAACCCATTGCCAGTGCTATAAAGTTCATCCAGGGAAGCATAAGCTTATGAAGCATTGTTTTGTTCTGGTTTGTTTTTCATGCTACTTGGCACACATTTCAAGCCACCTACTGTGGAGTACTGATTTTTCAGAAACAATATCACTGTTACATTACATTGCTTCATTTCCTAGTAAGGCACGTGATGGAGTGGTGCAATATACTACACCAATAATAAGATGTTGACATTATTAACAGTAAGCTGGTCTAACTTTGAGGTTTTTTTAGGTCAAACATCTCAAACTAGTGCCTGTCCTTCAGAAATGACAAAGCAATCAAATGCACAATAATGAACATAAAATATTGTCTAAAGATGTCATTAAAAATCAGATTACCAGTCTGGTGTATATATAAAGTCTACCTTTTTCAGTAGTATTTCATGATAATTGAGAGATAAACTGGCATATAGCTTCTGGAAGAATCAGGACAGTATTTTTGTAGGATTTAGATTTGGGTTAAAATAAAAAATGTGGATCATATCATACCAAGCATTTATTTGGTACAAATTCAATCTGCTATTTAAATAATTTTGAAAAAAATATTTTGTCAGAGCAGGTATCATCTGTCTTCTACAGTTGACATGAAAGGCTAAATTAAATAAAAATTGAAACTTGTATTCTGGTTAAATCAAGAGAAATGTGACTTCACGTTCATTGATAGTCCAGGTCAAATCTCTACTGATAGATAGATCATTGTATGCACAGTTGGTGGTCATACAAACATGGTGTTTGAACACACACTCTTTGCAACAATAACAGCATTGTTATTTCTACTTAAATAACAATAAAATATTACATTTCATTTCAAGTGACTTCATTCACATCTCTTGCACAGTGCTACAAGTGCTTTGACATATAAATAGCGCCATTTAGACTGAAACTGATAATATGCTTTATTTTGCTAAATCAGGTTCTCTTTACATGCCGGATAGAGGTGTTGAGGTTTGGGTAGTAGGGGGACAGCAGGGGTGGCTCCTGTGGAAAGAGACCGGGACTGCCCTGTGCTGGAAACAACTAGTCCCAGTCTGCTGCAGTAGATTTATCCAGAAAGACTGCAGCCTCTGGAGAGAACTCACTCTGGCGCAGGGGAAAAGTGTGAGAACAAGGGAGAAGCAGAGAGAAAACTGCTATGTACTGACAGTAACACTCCTCCCTTCCCCATCTTTCCCAGTGCTGCTGCGGGGGGGGGGGGCTTGGAAATGAAGGAGTGAAGTTGGGCATGAGAAAGGGGGGAGGAAAGGTGTTGCTTTAATGTTTGCCTTTTGTTTCTCACCACTTTAATCTATTTCAGTTGGCAATAAATTAGATTAATTTCCTCCAAATAGTCTGTCTTGCCTGTAACGGTAACTGGTAAGCAATCTTCCTATCTTTGTCTCAACCCATGAGCTTTCTCATTTTATTTTCTCCCTCTATCCTGCAAAAGAAGGGGATCGAGAGAGAAGCTGGGTGGGAATTTGGCTGTTAGCCAAAGCTAACCCACCACACTTTTACAAGAACTGGATAAACTTCATATATATCTCCCTACATTTATCTTTACAGCTGCATCCAACAGAAAAGCCAGCTCTACTCTTTTCATTTCCTTTTTCTTACACACTGGTGGGACAATAACATTTTAATTTGACGAATCCTTTTTTTTTTTTTTAACAAACTACTGCCTTGCTAGATCATTCAGCTCTTTCATTTAAACTGTTAACTCCAGTGGGTGAAAATATAAATTCAGAATCTTTTCATTTCCCCAGGAAATTCTACAGTTCTGCTTACAGGGATGATGTACAGAAAAACTTGAAAACTCTGCCACAAGAAACTATTCCTATGTCAGCAATTACCACAGTGAACCATGTGCATGTCCATAAGAGAAGTAGTCAGCCAGAACTCTCTCTGTCATGAAATACTGCGTACAAAACCTAAACACTGGAAGAAAACAGAGTATAATATTTGACACATGCTGTAGTCAAATAATCAGACTTACAGAACATTTTGTTTTGTTCTTTTGTCTAGGTTCCTTTACCTACAACACTGGCATATTTAGAATTAAAACAAAAACAAAACAGAACACACACAAACGATAAAATACGATTTAAAAATAAAAAAGCTGAGAAGCTTCCTATCAGAGAGTCTAATGGCATTCTTTTGCTATACAAGATTTCAGAGTAATTCTGAGGCCAAACAGTGCACCTTCTGTCTGTCCTACACATAATGAGTAAAATTCAAAAGCACCTAGGCTAAGATCAAAGTGTTTGTGTAAATTAGGATTAATACAATTAAGTAAAAACAAAGAAAACCTTTATTTACTTTGGAAAATATTAGGCATGTCTATTCTACTAAATTAAACAACGCCAGGGAGCATTCCCATGTGTTTAACTATCTATCCTGCTGAATCATTATAATGGTTCCCCATCCAAGTTTTGGCACAGGCTAAGAAACAATTTCTCAAGAAATTCCTTGAGATGGAACAGATAACATGAAACAGAACTTAACACAGACTAAGGACCATTACCAATAGCAGTTTGCCAGTGGCCACTCTATTTTGGTGACTAAGAAAACAACAACATGGATGTGGGCTGTTCCATGCAGTGCGATAGAACAGTCCTGTGTTTTTTCATTTTACTGGCATACATGCACACGTTCCAGTTACCATCTTTACATTTGCAATGAATGTGATCGCACGTTTTTTTACTGTTGAAATTTCCTGAAGTGCCCTCAAATCCAGAAGACCCATACCAGCCCTCGAAGAGCACAGGATCTCTTGATGACAGTGGGTTCTGTCAAAACAACCTGAACCACCCAGGTGGGAAGAGAGGAACAGGAATAATAGAGATTAAAGGGACTCTTAACTAATGTTGGAGATATTTTATTGCAAGAATAGAACACAGCTATAAGTATCTCATCATCACTATAGAACACAATCAAAAAGTTAAACAGCACAGCAAAAAGAAACTCTCTGGGATATTATTTGGAACCAAATTAGTTATGTTTTATTTCAGTATTTTAAATGTACTGCTATTATTTTGTGTTTGTACCATATTAATCTTGAAAGAAGCAGTGAGACTTGGGTCTGCACTGTTCTTCATCTTCATTTGCAATTTTATATATCAGTATTTTAGCTTTCTCTCCAGATCTGGTGAATTCAACGAGAGTTTCCTACTGATGTTCCTAAGTGCTATGGCAAGTACTAAAATTTCAAGGTACTCCTAACATCCCTCCATGAAGTTAATTGAAAATGGTCAATGGTGAAAGATTTTATGTAATTTTACAGCTCATCTACTCTGTAAAAACCCTTAAATATTTCAAGGATGTAAGTCTGTTCCTTGTGAGTGTAGATTATAATTGCTTAATCATGAGAGAAAAATGTTCTAAAGATAATTCATGAGGTCTTGAAGACACTAGTGCTCTCTCCATCATCACAATTGGTGTTCATTCTTCTGAATTTCAGGATATTATTAATGGGTAAGAAACACCCCCACGAAAAGGAAAGGTGGGAAGCTTATGAGCACCACTTAAGCTTTGCCTAAATGGACGTGTTCCAGCTACCTATTAATGACAAACTCCTCTTTCTCCAACTGCAGTGGTATATGGTATTGGGGTTGCTTGGTATGAATCAGACCAGCTGCAGTTATAATAGTTTTACTGTTTCATGTAAACCAGCTGAAAAGAAAGTGGTTATTATAGTTGACAAAAAACTGAATACAATCCAAGAGTGTTCTCTCGTCACAGAGAAAGCAACTAGCACATTAAATTACATTATGAGGCCTATGGACAGCAGACCATTTACCCCACTCTACTCAGTGATAATGAAGCCACACCTGGAATATTATGACCAGTTTTGGGTCCCACAGCTGAAAAAGGTGGAGGGTTACCAAAATGGTCAGCTCATGACCTCTAAGAAAGGTTGAGGGAGCTGAGCTTGCTTAATCTGTAGAAGTCAAGGTAAAGGGGCAATCTAAGAGCAAACTACAAGTACCTGAAGGGAAGTTACGAAGATGACTGAGCCTAACTTTCCCCAGCAGTGGCAGACAACCAAGTTAAAGGGGAAGTGGCTAAAATTAGCAGCCTGAGAGTTTCAGATTAGATATTTGGAAATAAAAAATTTTTAAAAATTAAAAAAAATAGGAAGATACTGCAGCTCTACAACAGGTTACCTAGGGAGGCAGCACAGTCTCCGTCATTGGCAACTTCCAAGACTTTGTTAGACAAAGTGACAGCTGATGTGATCTATTGATCATAGTCCTGTTGAGAGAGAGCAGGAGTTTGGATGGCCTCTAGAGGTGCTTCTGACCACAATTTCTATTACAAACTCCAAAATGGTATGGAGTAAAACACGTAAAAGTTAGACCACATGCCCAGTCATTGGATTTTGAGGTTTCTTTGATGGGGGGTTGGTCCCTCATATCAATAAAATTGAAAGCTAGTAAGGAAAATCACCATCTTCATCTTTTCTCTCTTTCTTACCCATTCTTTGAACTTCTTTTAAGAATCCTGTATATTATATAGTTGAAAGTCTCTAGTAGCTCTTCCTAATCACTATTCAGCTTATCCTACCATAGAGAAACTAATCTGAAACTTCAATTTAATATGTATACAGAAATATTGCTTAAAAGAATGTTTTTCCCCCCACTACCCAAAAAGCAGCTGTGTCTTATATGCTACTGAATATAACATCCAAAAGGAAAAGAAACAATATTTCTCTTTGAAGTTCCGTTCCTTGAGAAAAAAGTGCTAGTGGCCAAACTTCAAAGAGAAATTGCCCTTCCTACCTGGCTGTAGCACTTCAGAGAGAGCTAATTTACATCTCTGGTGAAAGGCAGGTCTCTCAACAGCTGAGCTGCCTAAGAAATGACGTAGCTGGTGGACTGGAATTAGGTGACAATTTTCTTTGAAGTCTGGCTGCTCATCTCATTAGCATTTCAGGCATGTTGAAATTATTTACTTTCCATTTTGGTTTCCTGTAGAAAGCTAAATGGAAGTTCCCAACTTAGCTTTTAAAGTTGCAGCTTGACTTTAAAATTCTTAGATGGCATCGTGAAGTTTTTTGACATGCATCATAGAGGCACTCAATTTTTGCATTTCTGCAATACCTGGATTGCCATCTGCAAGTGACAACATCAATATCTGGACAGAAACTATTTGTAAAAAGTGGAGTGTCTTAATCCTGATAAAGCTGATTCTGAAGACATGATGAAAAAATCTAATGCTTCTTTGAAGTATATAAGGATTAAAATTTGCCCAATATCATTACTTTGTTTAAAGTAGCTGGCAGTTTGCACTTCATTATATCTGTATGGTGACATCTACACAACTAAGGAAAAGGTCAGACATGCTAGAATTCTGCTGCATAACAATTTCCTAAGTGGAGTATCTTTCCTAGATACATTATACATTTTTACAATTGACTTTCCCAGAATTTAAAGGGCACAACTCAAATGGTCTGAGGGGGCTTGAAATAACCAACGTATCTCTTCAACTTATGAGGGGCCTGGCAACCCACAAGTAAAAAGTTGTCTATATAGGATTCAGCATTGAGTTTTCATCTTTCTATAGCTACCATTTTCATTTAGGGCATTTTTATGAAGTGTCTCTCAAACAAGCCCTACAGGTTCTGGAAAACTTAAGATATCTCTTAAAGGACATCTTTAAGAGAAGAGCTCTGGAGAATTAAGTGAAGTGTTCAGAAATTCAACGAATTAATAACTAGCTTGAACATCTTATCTTGCTGACTGTGACTTCCATCCCTCAAATTATCAGAACTGTAATCCCATAAACTAACAGTTTGTCACAAGATACATGTCCATATGACACATATACACTGCCTTCAATCTACCTCTTACAAATATTTGCAAGGATGGAGTTTAGAGAAAAAAAAAAAAAGACATTGAAAAAAAAGACATTGCCATCAAAGCAATTCAGTGGCTTAAAAGATAGGGATAATTGCATTTGCAGGTAAAAAAGCAAAACAGGGAAAATTGTGCATCAGATAGAGAACTTTTGCTTTAATGTGAATGAAGAAAAGTATTCGAAGAACTGGAAAAGTAATGAAAGCAGAAAGCAGAGGAAAGAAAAAAGACAGTAAGATTCAAATATAATACAGGATAGGGAATACAAATGAAAATATTTTTAAAATAACATCTAATGAATGAAAAAAAATACTATGGCAGTAAAACAGTGTTTTTCCTATTCTATTCTTGTACCACTAAGAGGATTTTCATTTTATGTAGTAAAAAGTAATCTTAAGAGAAAAATTGTTTTTAAAAGATAGTTTGAATAAATTAATTGATGCTTAAAGAGCCATGTGGTAATAGTATTAAGACACTCCAGGGCATGTTTTATTAGTCTATTAATACAAACTTCAGGTGGTAAAAGCACTTGGCCATACAATGAACCTGAATCATATATTAATTGACAAATAAAACACACTCTGCTGAGTTTCAGCACTTCACTATTGTTGCTAGCCTGGCTAGCAACAAGGGGTTCCTGCTGTAGTAATTCCCGTAACATGCAACTCAAATCCCACGTTACAACAATTTAAAGGTATTTCCATTACAATCTCCACCCCTGGTCCCTTTGGACCAGACCATAGCGTTTAACATTGCAATGAACTCCTCCCCTTGCCCCTGCTCTGGCTTGGACTTATCCACAGACTGCAGTCCCTTAGGGGTGTATCTGCTTCAAGTGGAGCCTTATCTGTGCACCACAGTCTCTTCAGGGGTATACGTGCTGTGGCATAGAGTTATCCACAGCCACAGTCACTCTGAGGTCCACATGTCCCAGCGTGGCCTTATCCATGGGTCACAATGCCTTCAGAGATATACCTGCTCCAGTGTGGCCTTACCCACAGCCACAGTCCCTTCAGGAGTGAACCTGCTCTGACATGGCCTTTTCCATGGCTGCAGTCCCTCCAGGGGAGAACCTGCTCTCTCATGGGCTTATCCATGGCCACACAATTTTGAGTTGCTCCAGCATGACCTCATGCACAGCCACTGATGCTTCAAGATGTGCCTGCTGCAGCATGGACTTATCCACAGCCACAGATGCTTCGAGGTGTACCTTCTCCTGCGTGGGCTTATCCTGGGGCCACAATCCCTTCAGAGGTACACGTGCTGCAGCACAGACATAACCATGGCCACAGACGCTTCAAGATGTACCTGCTCTGGCATGGGCTTATCCATGACCACAGACACTTCAGGGTGTCCTGCTCCTGTGTGGACTCATCCACAGGTCACAATCCCTTCAACTCGAGTTCACACTGGAGTTCCAGACTGTCCAGTACAGCAGCACAGAAACAGCAGCAAAGCCCCAGCCATCTGCCAGCCCAGGCGCATCACTATTACTGTTATCAAAATGTTCCCAGGCACAGCAGATGATAAGTAAGATGATAAGCAGTACAGCAAGCAGCATAAGCAAAAAGTAGCCACTAACGAGCACTAGACCCTAATATACAGTAAGGCAAGCAAGCTCCATGGCAAGCACAGAAGCCTGCCCATTAATAGGTGAAGAGCAATAACAGCTATAAATTCTATCTAGCATATTCCAATCAAATCTGTCATTATCTCAAACCCTTCAAGACCCACACTGGGTGCCAAAAAGGACTGTCATGGTTTAACCCCAACTGTCAACTAAGCACCACACAGCTGGTCACTCACTCCCCTCCTGTGGGATGGGGGACAGAATCAGAAGAGTAAAAGTGAGAAAACTCGTGGGTTGAGATAAAGACAGTTTAATAGGTAAAGCAAAAGCCACACATGCAAGCAAAGCAAAACAAGGAATTCATTCACCAGTTCCCATCGGCAGGCAGGTGTTCAGCTGTCTCCAGGAAAGCAGGGCTCCATCATGTGTAATAGTTACTTGGGAAGATGAACACCATAACTCCGAAAGTCGCCCCCTTCCTCCTTCTTCCCCCAGCTTTACATGCTGACCATGACATCACATAGTATGGAATATCCCTTTGGTCAGTTGGGGTCAGCTGTCCCAGCTGTGTCCCCTCCCAGCTTCCCGTGCACCCCCAGCCTACTCACCGGTGGGGTGGGGTGAGAAGCAGAAAAGGCCTTGACTCTGTGTAAGCACTGCTCAGCAATAACGAAAACACCCCTGTATTATCAACACTGTTTCTAGCACAAATCCAAAACACAGCCCCATACTAGCTACTATGAAGAAAATTAACTCTATCCCAGCCAAAACCAGCACACAACTACATATATCTAGGTGTACAACAAGCACGATTATTTTTACAAAACACCTCTAAACACTACAGCAACATTGCTCAACAACACGCAAAGTATGAGCTAAAAAACTATGTTTCTTCTTCCAGAAATAAGGATATATAGAGTTTTTCATCTATCTCAGCTTCTCAGGAGCTAGATCATAAAGATAGTAAAATCACTTCATACCTTATTTAGTCTCAAAGGCATGGGTAATGGTAACTTCTCAAAAGATTCTTGGTCTTTGTACATTGTTCAGATGATGGACTTGTAAGGTTCTGAGAAGAATTGCATTTCCTTAAAATAAGGAATGGCAAGATCTAAAGATTGGATGACAGGAACAGTGTGACTGCTCCTGACTGGTGGGCCAGAAGACTAAAGGCAGGTGAGAAGCTGAGTACCAGGAACTGTGGCCTAGTGAGCAAGTACCCTCTGCCTTGAACCGATTAGTCTAGTGAGCAACCACAACATATCGGCCCTGAAGACAGGACCTGAAAGTACCAGTGTGGTGCAGAGTGGGGTGGGGGGACTGGAATGAGAGGCAAGAGAGCTGGAGTAGAAATCTGGGCAGAGGTAGAAATGTCTATATATGTTAGAGTACCTATATGATTTTAGGACATTCTTTCCAAAATACTAAATGAGCTGTAAGTCTTGCCATTCATTTTCAAATAGTTGTGAAAACCATAGTTATCTCCTGCATTGCTTAGTCCACAGCCTATGTAGAAAAACTGCTAACATAGCAGATGTCACACCTAAAAGGTGTGATCTTGCTTTTAAACTTACAGCAAAACAAAACAATCACAACTTGCTTATATCCAGCTGTATCTATGAAAAAAATTCTAAGAAGAATAGTAAAACAAGACATTATGTAATCTAAATGTACAAAGGGACTGACTGGTTCCCAAATTATATATATTCAGAATTCTTAAAATTTTGACCTTTTGTATTTGTTTTTCAGGATTGGTGTGCCTGCTGGTTTAGTCTATATAACAGTAGTGTCTGAATACTGTACTAGCAGAGCATTACTGACTTCTGTAATGGTTGTTATTGAATCATAACTATTAAAGATTATGGGCCACTGAATCTGCTGCAGTTTTTCTTTTCTAAAGAGTTCAAGGTAAAGATTGTCTGTGTATTTTTATGATGAACTCAGACAGATCAGCCTCAGGTTCTAGGACACAGAATGTTACGATCAAGCTATAAAAATTACCATAGTTAAAAAAAAGGTGCAGGTTAAGAAATATCACAAACTGTGATTTGTGTCATTGTTGCATACCATGTATCACTGCCATGGGAAATGCATTCCAAATCATCACTACCATTAGGAAATTAGTGGCTTTCTGCCAATATTTTTAAAAGGGCTCTTAATAAGTTAGACTCTCCTTGTCACTTTCCCCTGTATCTACCCATCAAAAGTCCCCATAGGAGTGTTTTCTCTCATACAGTACCATTTCAAACCCCTGAAGTCAAATCAAGTATTTCAGTAATATAGTATCAGGTCCACAGAGTGACAAGTGTATAAAAAATTTTTAAACAGGAACCAATGAAAAAGCCAGACTTCTATGAAAAAGTATAATATTACTGTGTTTCTGAAAAATGCTTACTGATTAAACAAATAGCTGATAGAAATGTAGAAAAATAATGGGGCATAGAGTACTTTTTTCAGATAATTTTTATTTTAATTTCTAGAAAAATGCTCCCCATTCTGTAATTGCATGTTTAGAGTTGCAATTTCTTACTGTCACTTTGGTTTCAATGTCATTGGCAAAATTTAAATAAGGAGTCCCACAAGCAATCACAGTCATCTGTATTTATCACAGATGATTACATGCTTCCTACACATTGCAAAGTGTTCATGTACTATAGTAATATAATGTATTTTTCCTCCCAAAAGTCGAGTGAGAAAGGGAAGTAAATTCCTGGATTCCAAACAGGGAAGTAACAGTCTAACAGGCACCTTAATCAATTTTAAAAAATCTGATAAACTTAATTCCATTTAAACCATCTAGTTGAAATTTGAGCTTCAAAATTATTCAGCCAACAAGGTGATTTTAATTTCTATTGTTTTGTCAGTTTCTTGGAAAAAGCATCAGTGAAAAGCAAACCAGGTTATTTCATAATTAGAGAATTATTATAATTTTTTCTCATTTCCAGAGGCAATTTTCTTTAAAACTGGTATATTAAAAATGTAAATCTTATTTAAATTTGGTGCATGCTGCCATTCAGAGGGACCTCGACAGGCTGGAGACATGGGCTGATAGGAAGCTCATGAAGTTCAACAATGGAAACTGCTAAGTCCTGCACCTGGGGGGAATAACCCCCTGCATGAGTACACACTGGAGGACAACCATCTGGGAAGTAGTGTTTTCTGGCAGACCTGAGGGTTCTGGTGGACAACCGGTTGACCATAAGCCAGAAATTGTGTGCTTGAGGCAAAGAAGATGAACAGCATCTGGGCAGTATATGGAAGGGCATTGCTGGCAGGTCAAGGGAGGTGATCCTTCCCCTCTTCTCAGCCCTGTTGAGACACATCTAGAGGATTGTGTCCAGGTCTGGGCTCCCCAGTACAAGACAGATATGGATTTTCTGGATTAAGTCTAGCAAAGAGCCATGAAGACAATTAAGGGACTGGGGCATCTGACATCAAAGGACATGCTGAGAGAGCTGGGGTTGTTCAGCCTGGAGAAGAGAAGGCTCAGGGGGATCTTATCAATGTGTCTACCTGATGGGGAGAGTCAAGAATAAGGAGCTAGACTCTTCTCAGTAGTATCCAGTGATAGGACAAGAGGCAATGGGCATAAAAAGAAGTGTAGGAAATCCCATTCAAACATTAAAAAGGAAAAAAAAAACCAACCACAAAACCAAAAAACCCATGCTGTTACTGTGAAGGTGGTCAAACACTGGAACAGGTTGCCCAGAGAGGTTGTGGAGTCTCCATCCTTGGAGACATTCAAAACCCATTGAGACACAGTCCTGGGCAACTTGCTTTAGTTGACCCTGCTCTGAGCATTGGACCATATGATCTCCAGAGGTGCCTTCCAACCTCATTCATCCTATTTGATTCTATGTGTTTGTCTAGTTTATATTATTTTAGGCTTCAGATTTTGGCCATTGTTAGAGATGACATACCGTGTTGGATCAATGTTAGTCTTCCCAGATATGGCTGCTCTGAAAAGAAGCTCTGTCTATAGATAATTCTTCTCCTTTAATCTATGTAACATTAGGTCAGAGATGAATATCCAGTGGCTGTTGGCTGCATGCAGCTCAAGCAGCTCAGTTGTGTGCCAAGGCTACAACATCAGACAAGGAAGGTGTTGTACAAGCAAAAAGGAACTGTGCCATCCAGATGTGAGATAAATGAGCCAGCAATGACTGCTGATAGCCAAACTGCCCATTGCCCTGGCTGTAGGCTAAACATTTGCACTTAATGACTGGAGCAGTCAAACCATGTCTCATTCTTCAGCAGAGCAGAGGAAGCCCTGGGAAACCATAGTTACCTCCTTTTTCTGAAGTACTTCCATATTTCTTTTCTGCCTGTCTACATGGTATGAAGTATGCCTTGTGGCTCTTGGTATTACAAAAAGCTCAATATGCAGCTCATAAGTTCAGGAGTTAGGGACCGACAAAGCTGAAGTAACCCAAACTGCCTAACACTTCCCTCTTACCTCCCAGCAGATAATAGAAGATTATCAAGATGGAAGGATTGTTTATAGTTTTAGAGAAGTAGAGACAATCAAGTCAAGTAAATTTATCCATAAACTGAACTGAAAACTTACTGCTCTTGGCTATAAATTTTACCTAAGGTGGGAAACTGGCACATTACTGGGAAAAAAAGAACAGACATTTTTGTGATTTTGGAATATGAGAATAATTTAGCTACCAGGAAGCTACTTTAATGTCTGAATGCCAATGCTTTGTAGACAGATTAATAGCCATAACTGCTCATATTACTCATCTGCAGTTATTGCACTTGAAGATATATATATGTCATATATGTAAATACATGGATGCATAAATATGTTCAAATTTGCACACTATACACAAATATGCATACTATATATACGCATATATAAATACATGTAAATTATGCCTACATGTGTATGTGTACACATCTAGATATGATGTAGTCTGATTAATACTAGTTGTCTCAGGCATTTTCATTTCCTTCATGCAGCCAGGTAACAGTCTTGTGATGTATCTTAATTTTGAAAACAAATAAAAGAACTACATCCACTTCCTGAAGAAGATAATAATAAACAAATGAGAAGCATGTATACTAAAGGAAAATTATTTGCATATTCAATTTATCAGAAATTGGTAAATTATAACTGCTATCCACTAAAGCTGAATATAGAATATAGTCACTTAGTGTCCTAATAAAGTATATATTGAAATTACTTCTGTATCTCAGATGTTGGTATTTTCACTGCATATGTATACCTACAGTCATGAGTCTAGATCCAGTGCTTCCCGGATCTGTATGTTTCAATATTTCTTCTGTCTTGGCTTGCAACCATATCCTTTTATGCTAGTTGAATGATGAGGAAGTCCTGATGAGGAAATATTTGAATGAGGGAAGCATCCCTGGAACATCCAACAAATTTTGCTGGTAGTTTAACTGTAGGAACACCTTGTAAACTGTACCATACTTCCCACAGCTGAGGGTGGGGAAGCACCATGCTGAAGCAAATAACATCCTTTATCTAAACTTTTACCAATTCTATGCAGAAAAGCTTGCAGGGCACTTTTCCTGATTGCACAAACCGGAATGCCCCAGACAAAATTCCACTTGGGATAATTATATTTCTCTTAATTTAAACCTCAATCCCTTTTATAGTTTTAAATAGGCAAATTATTTTTGACAGGCGATCTTAAGCCTGTCAAATCATATCATTTCCACGTAGACAAAGTTCGTCTCTGAGTTTGTCTTAGAGTTGTGAAACTCTAAGATTCTTTGATTGGAAAGAAGAAAATTCCACATAAGATTATATCATCGTTGATTGTGTTAAACAAGTTCATTTTTTTTTTTAACACACAGAGATTTTAATCTCATTTAGAAACTAGATATGCAGTATTTTCCCCACGCCCATCTTTCCAAACCTTGAAATCCATTTCAACACAAGTCCAAAATACCAGAAATTTAAAACTCCTAAACACAATAAATAACAATATAATTTGGATGCCATTTAATTTTTGTTGGCTGTTGTTTGCTGTTTGTAGTACTCTTTAGGATCTACTCAGTACATCTGCTTTATCCATGTAGATCTTGTGAAGTATTTGGTATCTTTTTAAAGAATGAATACAGATACTCTGTAAAGTAAAAGTAATGATTTCAAATTTTTCTGTCAGTCATGATGTAAGGATTTTCAGTGTACTCCTCCTGAATTCTTTAATGTGTCAGTAATATCATATAACTGACTTGTTTATACAGAAACTAACTCATTTTATCTATATGAAACTCCTCTATTTTAAAGAAGTGGGAGTCTGTTTCCATCCCACTAAGTAGAGCTCCCCTACCCTGATAAGTCAAGAGCCAAAACTTCTAAGTTAAATCTTGATTCAGATTTAAATAAGATTTTAGTCTGGAGTCAGAAACTCTTAATTGTCCTTTGAAATATTCCAGTTTGAGAAGCAGCACTCTTCCAGCAATTTTTAGAAGATTAGTGGAAAATTCTACAGTTCCTTCTTGCCTATATTTTGCTCCAATTCAGGCAGAAGAGAAAAGCAGAACCGTCAGATAAATATAAACTGTACTACTGGCCGTCTTCTCCAATGCAGTGGAAGATCCAGAAAAATTTTGCTCTAGGCTCACCTATGAACCTTTTTCCCATCAATTTATATTTCTTCTTGGATTCATCTGGGATGAATCTGAAATATTGCGCAGTTCTTGGAGAGGTAATTTTACTCCTAATTTTACTTCCCTTTCTTTTGTTAAACTTTCTTGTCCTCCATTCTGTCCATTCTTTTCAACGGGACAAATATTTCACCTGTAAAATGATCACTCCTGTCTGAGCTGAAAATCACATCGTGTGTGGATATTGAAGAACACCCTTTGAAATATCTCAGATTATACGGATGCAAACTTGTATTCAAATATTTAGTGTATTTCTGAAGCAATTGTTGATTTGATCAAACACAGAAATACAATTCACTTATATGTAATTTAGATAGAGGCTTATCAAGCCTATGACCTGAGCCTTGAGTTTGAAAGCCGGCACCAGATTACCAGCTGCAACCTGAGCCCATCATAAATGGTCTAACAATTCTGCACCATACAGGGACTGAGTTCAGATCCTCCTGGATCATCAGGCCTTATGGATTCTCAGTACAGGGTTAAACAAGTACAACTCGCGGTCATGAGTAACACGGCTGATTTTCATCAATCCAGCAATCCGCATCCTGAGATCTTGCAATTATAATACTATCGTATCTTTGAGAAAGGACAAAACATTAAATGGGTGAAATCTCAATAGATAACACTCTCTTAATCACTGCTGTCTAACAGAGCAATGTTACCATCCTAAGCTGGTTTCATCATTCTCTGACCAATTCCCATTTTAAAGGCTATTCCATTTACAGTCTGCTGGTGTTTCAAAATTATTAAGAGACATCTGTAACTTGGAGTAATTCTATTATTATTTTACCTTTTTATTATTATTATTTGTGCAATGTTTTAATCTTTACAGAATTTGCTTATATATATCTTTCCTACTTATTTTAAGTCTGGCACTGAATCCAGCATCTTCATCTTAGCTTCCTGTTTCTTCTTCACAGTATGACATTTTACTATTTTAATTTGCTCTCATAAATTTAGAGATCCCTTCTTCTTTTCAGATTCTGTATTTTTAGAGCTGTTCCCCACTCATTTTAATTTCTTCTTTTCAGTGCCTTTTTCCTCCTTAGCCATTATTGTACTTCTTTTTTCATCTTTAGACTTTCTTGCCCTGAAAGGGCACCTTCTTCTTTTCCCTGGTTGGGTTTTCTGTACTCTATGTTAAGTGTTTTGATATAAATGTGGGTCCTCTCCTCACCTTGGCATGTCTAAATAATTTATTTTGCCCTTGCTACAACATTTGCAAACATTGTGAACCAAGACCTTATGCAAATCTCATTTCTCAAAATTACATCTGGTAGTGTTCTCTCTCCTGTGCTCTTGCATACATATTAGTTATACTTTTTTTTCAATTCCAAAAGCCTACAATTCTGCCAATTCTATAGTCCTACAGATATTAACAGCTTATTGGCATTATTACCCTCCACAAAAATGATTCCTAATGGTAAAAATGGATTTTTTAAAACTGGAAAGTGATTCTACCTCAGTCAAAGGCAATAGGGAAGTTAGTCGTTTTACTCACCCTACATTTTGAAGTCTAAATTCAGCAAACTCTCAAGTGCTTGCTTTAAATTAGCAGACACTTAAATGCCCAAAGATAAGTGCTTTGCTGACATGAACCATACAAGCAGATTGCTATGCTTGGAGGCACTGGTTTTCCTCACCTCTCTCTCTCTTTTTGTTTCTGGAATAATTCACTCTGAATAGATTCAGTGTTGCTACCAGCAGCTATTATGTCTATGGAGATAAATACACATGAACATGAAAGATAATGCCTTAATTCAGGTAAGATATATTCATCTGCTTTATCTACTAGTAGGTCATGCACCAGGCTGACCTCCAGCAGAGTTTGCTTTCTCATGCAGTGGCTTGAAAAAGGGTATACCATTCAAAATGTAAGGAGATACTACTTAACTATGAAAAATAACACTACAATGCTTCATTTATATTGACTCTACCGAATCCAAGGTATTGACATTGATAATGTTCTCTTTTCCTAAACATATCAAGTAAGGCCTTGATATTTCCTTTAACAGCCCTGATAATTGCCTTTATATTGCATAAATATGGCCCTATTTAGCAGCAAAAAACATTCCTCATATAAAATAAAATTTAATTCATATAAAGGATAGATTAACCTCTATGGGGAAACAGATATGCCTGGATAAACTAATGATATAGTCTATAAGTTGTGTAGGAATCTGATAATTTCTTTGCATTATTTGATAATTTAGAAGAGTTTCAGCTTAAATGCAAGGATTGGGCTAGAACATTAAATCTGATTTTGAGAATTTTCACACAAGTACAGTAAGAGTCATAAAGAGAAACTGAATACTTTTGAACCCTTGTTATTACTGAAAATAAAAATGTGATCCTCAGGCTTAGTGGGAAGTGGGCTATAGCTCATAAACCAGCCATGCCACCTTGCACACTTTCCCTACAGCACACACAGGACTCTCATCTCTCCTCGTTTAGCCATGTAGCTCTCTAGCAATCATTTCAGTCTGGGTTCCGCCTATATCAGACAGATATCCAGGTTTTCCTAAGGCACTTGGACTGCATTTCAGGGTGACAAATATTTTTTACCCTCTCTTATTCTCAAAGAGGTGTGCATAAGGTGTGCTAGAGAATGAGATTCTCACAGCAGAAGTGTTTTTATCAACACTTTTATGTATGTTTTTCCATTTGCACACTATTTTTTATTAAAGACTTTTCAATTCACCTTAATTCACTCCTAATAGGTAGTTAGGAAAACTAGAGTGTGAAACTAAGGTAAAAATATAGACTTACATTTTAGAAACTCATCTGGGACTCAAAACACCTAGGTTTAGTGGGAGAGGTAATTTATTTTCAGTACCCCATCTTGTAACAGTTATTTTCTTACAATAAAAAATTAATACACTGGTAGTTGTGAATCCATACACAGCATTCCAGGTATAGATGCATAACAAGGGAGAAAGACAAAGTCCCAAAGGTGACCATTTTGAAATATGACACTGCACTCCTATTTGACCTTGGGAAAGACACTTGCTTCCAGGCTGTTTAAAGTATTTAAATGCCCAACTTTGCAAAGTCTAAGAGATTTAGTAATCACCTGTGCACTAATGAACAGAATTTCACTCAAATTCTAATATTTTATTAGCCAGATATAACTAAAAAAAAATGGAAATAGGGAAGAGAGAATCTGGCTAAGGTCCACTGCACCATTAAAGAGCCAAAAGATCTCAGTCCATCAGGAAGACAAAGGTCTAAAACCAAAAGAGGAGTCTATAAGGACATACACATCCTGGAAAGCTACTATTTAAAGTCAAGGCAGTTCAAGCCCTCATGCTGTTGCACAGATAGGAAGTTCTGTCTACTGATGACACATAACGAAAAAACCCCATATATATATTAATTACCTTTCAAAATACATCACTTCTTTTGTGATGCTTCAAAACCCACCTATAAAATGTGAATAGTAGTACTTCCTCTGTGTCTCAAAGGAAAGTTGTACGAATTCATTAGACAGTGTAAATAGGTAAAACTATAATAACCAGGGCTGTATGAATACCAAAGCCTGAGAGAGACCTGAGTGAATGCATTCTGTCCCTGGCTCATGCATGAGGCCACTTGGATATGCCAGATGCTGTAGTTGCAAAGCAAAGCACTGTAACTGGACTTTATGGATCTAAGATTACAGAAAGTTTAGGCAGGATGACAGTACCACAGAGAGTTTACATGTGACTTCATAGTCTGAAAAATGATTCTGTAACTAGTGGGGGAGATGGGGGAGGCAAGAGTAAAGGAATAATGTAACAACACAAAGTACTGTTGACCTATATGGGAAATGACTATTGTGCAGTTAATTTCAACTTCAGAAAAGAGCATGAATTTTGTATTTGGTAAAATAAAACTAATGAAAAATTATAAACATCTTTGTTGAAACTACCTAGTATTCTGTTGCAAAAAATCTTTTAGAGCTAACACATTAATAAAAGATATTCAAAACCATTAATTTCATGGTTGAGACAACATTTCATAGGTTCGAGCTGATAATATCCCTGATTTATGTAAGGCTATAAGTCACATCAGATAAGAAAATGAAATATTGCTAATATTTTACATGCTATAAGAAGATCTTTGTGTAAGAGAGAACTTCACAACCTAGTGGTTTCATTGTGTAAAATGAATGTTGTTTATATTCATAAGTATCAGCCAATATTAAGACACTCAAGACTATGTTTCTGAAGAAGGGGAAAGCTATGCTACAAGTCTCGAGTTTCTCTCTTGGTTTTGCTTCTCTAATAATGTCATCTTTACATGATAATTTTGACTGATCTAGTCTATGGCAGTTAAAAATAAGATGCAACTAAAATTATATGCCCCAAATAAAAAAATTGATGGTATATTTGGTAGAAATACCTCAGAATAATTACTGAAAAGAAAAGATACTTAGGTGCCATTTCTGGATAATGTGGGGATTTGTAAAACATTTAAATAACTGGAAGAAACCAAGAAAAATGACTAGACAAATGCAAGCAACAGCCATCTCATTCCAGAAAAATTCTTGAGATTTTGTAAACCACTAAAAGGCAGATATTTTGGTGATTAACACAATCAGTGGAGCGGTAAGGATTCCTAAATTCTACTAGCTACTCTACCAGTATCTCACACTATTGCAACCAGTATGCCACAAGTTGTTCAAAAGAACAGGTCTCGCTCCACCTAGAAAGGTCCCTTAACTGAAACATCATGAGAGAAAAGTCAAAATTGCAAACAAACATAATTAAGTAATTTTCTATTCCTCTTTATGGCAGCAGGAATTTTAAACAATTCTGATTTTAAAAGTTACATAATCAGTAGGCCCGGCAGCAAATGAGACCGATTCTATAGCTTTGTGGTCATTTAAGAGGTACGAGAACCTTCCTTCCTCACAGACTTGTCATGGACCCAGCAATTTTTTCTAACAGAATTGATTCATACATTCATCCCCCTTCCCCCCCCCCCCCCCCGGAAAAAATTCAGCTTTAATAAACTAGCATATATTAACCAATGTAACAAATCTGTGGTTTATAGCTTCTATCAAAAGACTCAGTATACTCTACATGTGAAGACAAACAAACTGTACATTAAGATGGAGAATGTCACTGGAGAAGACAGCTACTGAAAAGCAAGAAGTTAAAAAAAAGAAGATATGTTAACCAGGAAAAGTATTAGATGATAAAAGAATATCTCTATGGCCTTCCAACACTGTCATTTACAGTATATATTCTAGACAGAAAAATGACCAAGAACATACAACCACAGTAAATATTAGCAAAAAAAAAAAAATAAAGTCAGTGAAAAATATATTCTAATATATTCTATATAGTTCTAACCAATAAGTCCTAAGAAATCCAAGGAAGTTAATAGATGTTGGTGAATTTCTACATTACTAAAATTATCTCTGTGTCCAATAATGAAAAAGGTATACTGTTTCTCAGGAGATTTCATTAAAAAAATATTCTATCCTAAATCAAACTGTTAATTGTAGATCTAAGGTAGAAAATTACTTTCCACATATTGGCTTTTCACAGTTCAGCTGGGAAAGAATTAGGAAGATGGTAAAATAATTCTTCCACCCAACAGTTTTCATACCAGAGGAAAAAAAGTACTACTTTGATTTTCTTGATACTCACATAGCACTAATTTTTTGGTCATACCTTAATCTTTACTGAACATTTGAATCTAATAACTTATCTTCTGAAAGCTCTAAACAGATATTACTCTCAGGGATCTTATGATGCCTTTCCCAGAATCCCTGGGAAAAAGAAAGTGATAGCATTTACAATTATTGTAAAGGACACAGATTCAATTTTTGTAACATTTGAATGTGCTAAAATGCAATAGAACACAGTATAACAAAATTAGTCCATATAGTTCTGTTGGCTGAAGAGACCACCTCCACACAATTCTGTCTTACTGCAATATATGAAATGGATTGTGGACCAGACAAGATCTTGGAGAATTAACTCTCTGTATTTGTTTCTTTAAATCTAAATTTCAACATAACATAACCTAGTTTTAAGTGTTAGGGGGTTAACAAACAGTTCAGTTACAAGAATGGAAAAGAACAGCTTAATGACAGCCTGTTCTCTTGATTTTAAAAGGAAACATCTCTGTCAAGAGGTGATTTTCAGCACTTTAATTAATGTTTCAGTTCAGGTATCACTGACCTTTCATGCCATTTGCCCTGGTGCAACTACATGCTGTAAAAGAACAAGCAAAATTGGCACATTAATCACAGCATCCACTGTTAAGCTTGATCTTGTAAGGAAGAAGATACAAGAGGAGCTGATTTAAATTACAAAAGAGATAAATAAGTTAAATAGTGTATCACAAACTTAAGTGATGTAGAAAAGAGAAGACAAAGATAAAACAAAACAAAACAGAAAATCAGATAACATAGAGACATGTTATAAAACAAGACTATGATTCAGACAGATCTTTGCCTTGGAGGAAGTCATGCTATTTATTATCTTTGAAAACAAGGTTAAAATGGGCTTATCTCCTCTTGTTAATCAAGAGGAAATTATATCCACTTTACTGTGCTGTAAAGAAATCCCTTCCTAACAGACCTTGTTTAAGGTGTAATATTTTATAACATCAGACACCTTGGATATTTCTTCATATAGTCAATTGGTATGGACATATCAGCAGTCATATACAGAATATATTACTTTCCAGCAATGCTTCCATGATATAGTTTTAAGTGAATAATTCAGCATATACTTCATTTTTTTGGTCCTTTAATTGTTGGAAAGTTCACATTATATATAATTTCTTTCGAAACTATTATAAATGTTCAGTGCATAATCTAGTATTAAGGGGACCTGATTAGATTTTGTTTTCATTTTAATGTCAAAAAAGGTAAAGCAAAAAGTTACTGTTCCTCCCATTTTTTAACTGTCTAGATGTCTATAAGGATCTTTGTTGATCTTTAGTTCAACCCAGTTGGGAAAAAACTTTCATTTATGAAGTCTGACACTACATTTTCAGTATGATCTACATTTGTTGCACTTCATGTGAAGACCATACAAATTGCAGTATTATTTCATAAGGTGTAGTCCCTGAAGTGAATGTCAAAATCTAAAAAAATGCTACTAGATTAAGAAAATACAGTGAATATTAAGACCACAGAACATACACTTCTTTCGTGCAGGTTTCAGGTCTTTCCATAACAGGACACGCATACTTCATGTGTGGCTAGAACTAAAAATGTATATCTTACTAATGGATTCTTTTTCTACCTCTAAATAGTCCTATAAGCCTATTACAGGGCCCTGTACCTTAATCATGATCTGTGGAATACCGATGATCCAGATGTCATTAGAAGGAAGGGAGAGAGCAGAGGCACATACATTTGTAAGCAAGGAACCAAACAAAATTAAAGTAATAAATATTTGAAAGTTTAACTTATTTTTTGTTGTATTCCCAATGAAACCTATTGAGATAACCATGTACAAGTTAATCCTAACTTTAAAAATGTCTTTCTTGAGTTTTAAAAGTCAGAATGCCCTTACACCAATTAGGAAAATGGCGTTTTATAGTATTTCTTTTCAGTTCATCTACATTTTTATTTCCTTTAGTGGCTACTGTTAGTTTTGCCAACATTATTTTTATTGTAATAGGACAGATTTGCAGCATTTGAAAAGGTGTAAACTTACATTGCACAATGCATATCAAAGGATGAATTAGGAGTCCAGTCAACTTAATCCATTGGCATTATCAGTGCATATATCTGAGAAGTTGGACAAAAACGTATAATTACTCTTTTATTACAAATAACATACTCTGAACTTCATTAACATTGAAACATTTCAGTGCATTGCATCTCCAATTCTGTTTAACCAGGAGGTCACCAGTGGCAACAGTAAAATTTCTGATGTATTATTCCAAAATAAAGGAACTTAACAAACCTACTTCAAACAAATTATTCCAGTTAATTTACGATGTTGCACAGTGAAGAAACAGTCTATCTAAAGGTGAAGGCAGAGAAGTAGCAAACCTAACAAGGTAAAATACTTCAAAATCCTTCTTGTAGTAATCCTGATAAACATGCAACAGTTTGTTTTCCTGGGAGAATATCTGTGAAATTCAGATATTTTCCACCTCTAACAATATATAAGCTATTATCAGTACACATAGGATGGGTATGTTGATTTGGATTGGTTGAACATAAAGCCCCAAAGTACTATCATTGCCAAAATATTTACTGGAGGAGAAATTACTTTAGAAGGCTTGAGGAACAAGCTCCTAAGAAGTCTGCAGAGTTTTCTACTTTCATTCAAGTCAAAATACTGTCAGCAAGACTGTTGCCAATTACTGTGAGAGAAACGGAGTAGCAACTCAAAATTTTATCTGCAATCAGAAGGCACAGATGTTTTAATTCTAAATTTTTCCATTAAATATTTCTAATTTTCAAGTGGCTCTGGTTTTGTACGAAAATATATAGGTGAATTTTAATTTTATTCATACTTTATTCCAAAAGGTCTGGGTACTCCCAGTTTTGATTCTCCAGGTTCTTGTGATTTTATAACGTGTCCCATTCATGAGGAATTTTTAAATCAATCTCATGAAAAACATGCAAGTGTTGAAAGTTTTGAAGAAGGTCACTGATAGGCTGATGTGTGTACACAGGATGGATGGTTGGAATAATACAGGTTAGCAGTTCCTTTATTATAGGGCTGGGAAATTGTGGAAGTAGTTACTTTGGAAAACGTAGTCAGGTGAAATAAAATATCCACCTATATCAGTACCTTGTCTCCTCCAGTGATCAACAAAGTGTGCCAGGGGGAAGAATAGAAGAACATGGCAAACATCTAGTGATTTTTCACGAGAATATCCTCCCACCTCCCACTCTTCAACAATTTGTGCATGAGGCCTTCCCTGAGTCAGATGTGAGGTTTTGCTATTACTAAACCTTAAGATTTTTTCTGCCACGAAAGAAAAGCAGTTGGAAGATTCCTGCTTAAAAAACTTTCTCCACAGGTCAGGATAGGATTAGTTTTCATTTCTCTATACTTCTATCTACAGAGAATCATATATGAAATTAATGAGGACTGACAGTAGTTCATACCAAAAACCTCTGAGTAATGAGTTCATATGCATACAAACTAAAGAATTTATTGTTCATTATTCTTTTTTCTAAAAAACTTCAGTTCCCTAATCAGGAAGTTGAAACAGTGTCACCTAACTTATGCAGCCATCAAACATTACAAGCACTACATAGCAAAAGTGAAAAAACTGACAATCTTCCACAGATCAACCAAATGGCAAACACTGGGTTTTATCCACGTACTCAGCAGGTGTTTTTATTCTCACAAGTATGGTAGACAGTTAATACAGTTCTAGAATTCAGGACTGTCCCATGAATAATACACAGAGTAAAAACTTAAAGCTGAATGTAGTTTATTGTCAATGCAGTAATTAAACAAGGTCTATTGGAAGAGTAAGATTGTACATATAGTAATCACTGAAAATTTATTTTCATGTTAAATTGTCTTACCAATTATAAAGGGTTTTTATTTGGATATGTCAATATAGTGTACTAACACATGTACTTAGATATCTGGGTAAGTTTTCTTCTGCATTACTAATTTATGTCCTAATATGTCACAGCTACATCTCTAAGCAGGACACCTCACTGACGTGAAAGGGATTTGGCACAGACCTGCAATCCACTGATGAGTAAGATGAGATGAAAAGCATTTTAACATCTTTTTTTAAAAACAAAAAGGAAGGGATTTTTTTTTTTTTTTAAATACAGAAAAATAATTTGCATCTGAAACAACTGTTCCACATCAATACTTGGAGGAGAGAAATAGAAACTATTGAGTACAACTGACCAAAAGACAAGATACTTCATGGGAATTGTATGATTTTAGAATAATTTTGGAATGAAATAAAACTTTTGAAAATGCTAGCAAAGTAAGATAAAAACATTGGATCCAAGGAACTTTTATTCAAAAGATGTTGCTTCAGATCCACAAAGGATCTACAAACAGGTCTGACCATGTATAACTGCCACTTGTTTCTCTCCATTGCTCAACACAGATAACAGGCAGTACTTTCTACAATCATCCTTGCTTTCTCCCAACAATACAATTCCATGTTTCCTGTTGGCAAAGGTGTTGTCTTGTCCCTCTATGGCTAAGCACACAGTGGTTAGAATACTCACCTGAGCAACAGAAGAACAGGTGAGTGTCTGTCTTATTCAAATAGAGGATTTAATCTGTTTATTTTATATACTATAAGGCCTCTGACAAAAGAGCTCAAAAGTAAATGCCTTGTTTAATATTTTGTTATTCCACCTTTTAAAAACAATTAAATACTACCTCTTGTAAAGAAATACTCTGTTTTCTGATGTTTATGATTCTCCCTTGCAAGTGTCCTATTTCAGAAGACTTGGATGCAGATGGAAATCCCTGCTCTGTCAACTGGAACTGAGATTTCGACCTGTGACTTGTATATCAGAGGTGAACATTTTGGTTCCTGTATATCCACAGACATCCACACACAGCCTGTACTGTAACACTCATAAGCTATCCTACAGCTGACAATGCTTCCTGAGAAATTCCTTGTTGAAATATAATTGTTTTGCGGAAAAAAAAACACATTTAAAAAAATCCAAACCAGCATTTTCTGACTAGCCATATTCTCTTATTGCAAGCATTTTCTGTCACAAGAAAGATTCTGCTATGCAAGTATGGAAGAGTTTCTTGAGCACAGAAGAAAATGATTTTGGCCGTGCCATTATATTGTTCTAATAAAAATATCTTCTCAGCTTGGTCACTCTGTCAAAAGTTCTAATACTATTCACACTTTAATAATCCATAAAACAAATCAGTTCATCTAATAATTTTATTTTATTTGTGATTGTAACAGTTAACGGGAGATTAATGTTTTTCCAAGACTGCCTCTGCCTTGACATTTATAGGATTCTTTTTAAATGTCATTGCTTTTTCTTAATAAGATGACTCCTTTTAAACCAATATTTATATATACAATTAGAGAGTTACTACATAAGGCAAACGCCACCCTGCTAAAGAGTTTTCTTTTAATATTACATTGACCTCAACTCTGCAATTCCCTGTAGAGTTACAGCAAAGTCGTTGGGACAATTCACTGTCAAAGTGTACATTTTTGTCTTGAATAACTCCTTTATGAAGTAATTTAAGTGCAAGAACTTAGCACAGTTAACAAGGCTTTTGCTAGAGCAGACCAAATCAGTGAGTGAGGTAATTTATTTGAGCAACCTACTCACCCGTGTGAATGGCTAGCCTGTTCAAAAGCTACTGGAAAGTCCACTTCAAGATTTGATATCACTATCCCTTACAACAAAGCATAAGTCTTTGCACAAACACACACACACACACAAAATCCCAGCTGTCAAATGTGCCATATATTCATCTTTTACTTAAAGTTATACAAGAAAGGTAAATTTTTGAAAAAACAACAACAAAGCCATAAAAAACCCCTGCCAACTTGAGCTGCTCTTTGAAACAATTTCAAAATACTTTTTTTTAAGTTTTAATTTTGACAAATTATGAATAGTTCACTATATATTTTTAAAATTTAAAGCTGAATTTATCTCTACTATGAATGAAAAATTAGGTCTTTGATTGAAATTCTTGTGTGTTGTCTGAACTCTTCAAACATTTGCAATATGATTAATCTGTGTAAACTACTGTACACTGCAAGTTCTCTGTTTCCCAAAATGCTCCAAGTTCATTCACGATGTGGTAGCCTCAACATTGACATACTTGTTAAAGCTGAAAACACCCATTTTTACTGTTGCTGCTCTTGAATGTTGTAGTTGGGGAGAAAATTTTTATTAACGTCTACTGTAACAGTCAATAACATTCAATAGTGTTATTGCTGTTTATCTGAAAACTAAGTTAGTACTGACTTTTATGCTGGTCCTTACTGTATCAGAAAATAATACAGATTGGTCTGAGCAGGAAAGAGAACCCTTTAGTTGTCCTTCAGCTAAAACCCGAGTACATTCTCTGACACTGAAAAACTGTGTCTGTTTTGTAATTTAGACTGCTTATGGTCAGATATTTCAGATACAACTGGTGAACTGTCAGTTTATTACATTTCAAATCTGTTTACTTCTATCAAATTTATTGCAGCTTTCATTGAAATAAGTATGAATGCTTTTCTTACACAGTAAACTGTCTTCCAAATATCATACCTTCTAGCACTGTGAAACTGTCTGAAATGTTGAAGATTTAAAGTGGTGTGGTAATCTGTCAGCTGGTCTTCAAAACATATACAAATAATAGGTCCAGTTTCAAATCAGACTGCCTAAAATTAGGTACTTAAACATCTATTTCAGAGCTCTAGATTTTGAAGCACTTCGGAATGATCTGAACTCAATATTTTTGTTTACTGATACCAGAGCATAGTTTCACACCAGCTATAAATTCAGACACTTCATGCTGCTTGAAACTAGGACAGCTACTGCCAAGAATCTGTGACAGTGAAAACTTAATGCAGTTGCCCCAACACAGTCTTTAATAATTTCTTCAGCTGGGGAAACAATTTCTTCTGCTTTCCTTGCTCATTTTCTTACTCATTATTGGATAAGACCTTCTTAGTTTCTATTTCCCTGAGGTCTACCAGTTCGCTTGGTCCCTGTCCTGTATATGAATATATCTTTAACAATATACACCACATCAAAAATCAGGAAGCGCTGCTATATGTGGTGGAAAAACAGATAGAGGTCTTCAGGAAAGGAGGGAAAAGATCACTTATGTTAAAGAAAAAGCTGTGGGGAAGTTCTACAGAATAGGTCAAAAGGAGAAAATACAAGAAATTGAAAATACTACTGAACAGTGAGCATTTATATTGAGTTCTCAGAGTTTGGGTGTCACAAATGAGCAATGCAAACACAGAAAAAAGTGCGATTCAGAGATACGGACACAAAACCAGTAGCAGCTTCACTGCTGATTCCAACATTACACATTTAATAAGCCAAAGCCCAGCAGACTAAGACTGATCAATGGACATACCATATACTAGCTGCCACTTGAAATTCTTGTGCATCTTAGTGATGGGTGTGCAAGTATCAGTAAATATAGTGACATGTAGCACTGTATGGCAAATTGTATGCCAACTGCTTTAGACAGTTTTGTAGGGTAATTATCCCTCTTCTTCAGCATCTTTCTAAGGAGAACCTAGAGAACTGAGATGTGTAACTCTGAGAGGCAGCAACATTCAGGTGTTTTAAGATCTTAATGAAAGCGTAAATGTAGACGTGGCACTGGGGGACATGGTTTAGTGGGCATGGTGGTGTTGGTTTGGTGGTTGAACTTGATGAGCTTACAGGTCTTTTCCAACCTTAATGATTCTTTGATAGACATTGTATCTTGCCTTTGTTATCTCTGTAGGAAAGACAGATTTAAACTGAGCTCAAAAAAACTCTTTATATGCCTTCTTCCAAGAAAGTTTCCCTGCTTTGTGGATTCACTTATTTATTATGTATGGGCTTTACTGTAGGGCTAGTGGATGACCTACCATAACAAGAGACATAACTCCTTATGCTGGAAACTGAAATACAAAAGCACAGTAAAACACAGCCCCATTTGCTTGTCTGATGAAGATTTTTATTTTTCATTTTTTAACCAGTCATATTCAAAGCAAGAATGACCTCAGATTGGTTTTGCTGTCATTTGCACTGCCCAAAATAGAAAACTTACTTTCTTAAAACCATCAGGTGACACTACTGAAAAACTAATGCAAATAAACCCAGATTCAAACTCTGTATTTTCAGCCATCCAAAAGCTTTTAAAGCCATGACTTCTAACAATTCTAAGCTTAAGTGATCATTTAGCAGCAGTTATTTCAAGGTAACTGAAATTCAGGTAAGGTGATCTAATGGATTTAAAAAAAAAACCATAATGCTAAAAAAAAAAAAGGCTTTAGAGATAAATATTTTTTCTGATTTTGTAATACCACTGGTCAGTGGTCACATTTATCTGCCCAGATATATTTTAATTCTTCTCTTTCCAAGAAACAGTGTAAAGTATATGGTAGCTCTATGGCAAATTGAGTACCAGCTCTATTACTTCAGCTTAGTAATCCACAAATTCTAAACTCTGAAATGGTAAATAACAGGGTAAGCACATATCATCTACGCAGGGCCTGACAGAAAACTGGATATTCACCCTGCAAATTAACTGCATTTTAAGCACTCCTAAACGGGTGAAGAAGACAATCTTAGACATGTAAATCCGTACAACAAATTTTATCTGCTTGTTAAGACATGTAGCAGCTAATTAAACAGGGTAAGAAAAGGATTTTATCTAACAAATTTATGCCCAGTAGATGAACAGCAGCTACCAGTTTCTTTTATGTGGTTTGCTTTCTGACCTGATAATTTTTAGAAAGCATTGCCCCAGAAATGGGAGGAATTCTTAATAATTGTGTGGTAAATTGCCTTAAAATGTTTTTATTCTAATTGTTTTACTGTTATTTCTTGCTAAAACTGGTCGTTTTTACCAGAGACAATATTCTACAAATGTACTGTGTGAATATGTGCAGAGGTTACTGTTCACAGCAGTAAAATGCATCTTAGTCCTCCCTATAACAAGTTCCATAATAACTGATAATTAAAACCCAAATAGTCAACATTGCAGCTAAAAAAACCCAGCAAGATAATTTAACCATTAGGATGGCTTGAACATAAATTAAAGATCGAGAAAGATAATAAAACACTGACAATTTTCTCCACTTTCCATTTATTCTGCTCCCTGAGGCTTGCACACCCATGCGAGCTAAGGGAACAGGAACTTTGAAAGAAGTAGCACTTTCCCTGTTGGTTATAATCTCTGCCTGTCTTTATTCCACCGCTGCCCTTTCAGGTGTAAAGATTCAAGGGGCACACGGTCAAATACTGTTTTGAGGATAGCTGTGGTACAGTATTTGCGAACTGAGATATTACGCCTGCAGAAGCACCCTCCCAGTTACTCTCTAGCTGACGTACCATCTGCTCTGTTTCACTGCTCCCTCTTTTTCTCAGCACTTGGCCCCCCATAGAAAGAAGGATATTATACCAAATATGATCAAGTACGAAAGATAGAATTTCAGTTTGCTTACTGCTAATAAAAAGCATACTAAGAAAGTTATTTTAACTACTTGCGCATTTGCATGACAACACATACTGAATTATCTATAAAATCCTTATTCTGTTGCACAGAGGGTATCTCTATCATCTATAAAATGAACAAGTCAAGTAAGGTGGAATAAGGAAGGTGTCACCTGTATTCCTTACAGAAAAAAATGGATAATGCTTTTTTAGGAGTTAGGAAGATGTAATTAAATTCAACATGTAACGAATGAAGTCAATGTAAAATGGAAACTGCGGTGTTAGTAAGGAAAAAGTGTTTTTGTGGGAGTTAAATCTTCTAGTAACCATGAGAAGGTGGAAATAACTATGATAATTATAGGTACAGAAAGGTATAAGAAAATATCACAGTACCTTTTCTGTGTTCTTCCTTGAATTTTGGAATTTACAAAGTTTGACGCTCAGTCAATTTGTCATTGTGACTGATTTGTGAGTTTCCTTTCTAACACATAACAACCCCTGTGGCATATTCCCATCACCTTTTTGAGCCTTCCTTGTGTCCTAGCCCACCTTTGCTTGGGTCCTTACCTAGACAGGCAGGAAATAGCAGGAAATAGTGGTTGCCTCAGACTCAGTGTAAACTGAGCAGTCAGCTGGCTGCTCTCAGCTTGTGGACAAACCAAGAAGAACAAGCTCCTAGCTGTTGGAAGGCCCAGTGACTGGACTTGGAGGCTGCATGCTGCCTCTAAATCAATTTTTTTTTCCCCCATTGTAAGAAATTAATTTACTCTTTCTAATTTCTACCTTTCTGTTAAATGATGTTGAAGATGTTAGATAAGCTCAAACATAATAGGGAACTACATAGATGGATATACAAAGAAAAAATGGATGCATAAATCTCATTTTCTAAGGAATCCAAGCATAGTTTTTTAAGGAACAACACTGATTTCATGGTAGAAATTTGAAATCACTAGGGAAGAAGGTAAAGGCATAAAAATTACATTGAGTTTGTAATTGACAGCCAGCATATTACTGTTGCTTAAATTCTTAAAATCATTAATGTCTCAGTTATTTCAACAGTAAAAAGATTACTGGACGGTTAGTTTTGTTCTGCAGAGAGCACATTATATCTCCTTTTCATATACCAAACTTTTATTTCCAAACCAAATCTTTTGCTTCATGTGAGAGCCTGTTCTGGAAACTTTGAAGAAGTCACTAAGTTAGGTCTCCCTAGAGGTGGTGGAAGACATTCACTTCTGAAAGAATACTGAGAGCAACCCAATGTTTGGGACTCAGAGAACAAAACCAATGCTCTCTCAATTTATCAAGACCAGCTAGAGCTACCATGAAGGTATCTTAAAGATCGTGATGTATATTTTTACTGTTCAAAGACAGTGGGCTGAACTGAAGTTGCATTAAAAGCTTAGGCTAACAGGAAAATTATTTTGGGAACTAGAAAGGGGGAATTGTTTGAGGCTACTCTACATGTCAAATTTACTATTAACACATTCTTTAGCTTTCAGGACACTGAGAGACCTATGTGACATCTCTTCTTTCTCTTCACATCAGCCTGTATTCTTCTCTCGGGCCTCCCGTCTAGGTGGGATTAATAGTTTTCACTTGCCCACAGATGCACAGGGAATTAGATAAAAGGACTAATCTAACACATCTGTAGACAAAGCCTGTGATCTTTATCGTTTCAGTCTTATGTAAGGCAGCAAATTAAGTAAAATATCATGTAAGGGACATTGGATATTTGGAGATGAACAAATAATTGTATAAAACACACTAAAGACCATACTTTAAGTTAGGGCGTCCAAATAGCAACTAAAATACTGGGGAAAGGGTCAGAAACAAGACATCTTGAAACAATAAATTTGCTATATTTACAGAAGCACAAATTATATAACAATAAATAATAAAATAGACTTATCTGCTTGCTCTGTTTAGGGCAGGATAATTCTCTATGAATGAAAAGTAATGAAAGAGTCCTCTAAGACAACATTCTTCCTTCCTTGAATGCACAGATTCCACACAGGCTCTCACCTGCACGTACACAGATGCTGCGAATCCTGATTTAGGATCCTGCTGACTACACCAATTTTCAGAAAGAACGTGATCTAGGAAATGTATATATATGACATAATATATAATATAGTAAGCAAACCATTTGCTAATGTTATCAATGCTATGGGTTTCTATCCTTCCAGCTTTTTATTATATATACTCTGCAAGTAATATTATCTGTATCCACCCACGTTCATGACATCTTGCCTGTATTGCTTTCCTTTTTACTTACTCCCTGCATTGTGTAAATAAGATTTTAAATAAAATCAAGCCACATAAGAACACGGGGGACCTACTTTCTGTGACACTATGCACATCTATATGGCCTCATCATCTTGACCTGCAGCTTTATTATCCTTAACAGCTTACATGTCTCAGGCTTCTGCCTCAGGCTACGAAGCAGCATTTTCAGAATAACCCAGCGTATAGAAAGACATAGTAAGTGGCATCTGGCTCAACTAGATGGTTTTTGTTTGGTGTCATGGGTACTCCATTATGGAAGAACTCATAGATACAAGGAGGTTAATCAGCTGCAGTCTTCCGATTAAACTAAAACTGGACAAAATCTGATTTTCACCATATGGAAAAATAGTGAGAGTAATTATGGTAAGAGTAATCATGCCAGATGGAACTATTAGATGCAGTTTTTCACATTTCATTTAATTCAATATAGAGTCAAATATATTTTGGAAAATATATTCCAGCTTTTTTTAAGATATCACCAATAAAAGTATGGTCCTTCTTTCTCTGACTGAATAATGCCTTACATTTGAAGTTACTGTCCACAGGCTATATCCATATAAAGCAAATGAAATATTATACAGGTCAAAATATAAACATATTCCATATAATGATCAAGCCACCTTCAGAAAACTAGGATTTGGGAAACATAGAGTGAGGATAGTTTTTTTTGGTGAGAAACTTTCATTGAAGTATCTGCCAGAACACTCAATTAGCAATTCTAAACTTGCTAACTTACTTCTGCACAGCCTCCATTCACATAGCCAAGTGTTCAAAACTAGATTCTCCTTCTCCATCTTCCCTATTTAAAGCCTTCTTGCCCGATCCTATTTAGCAATACGGGAAACAGCATTTATCTGTTCACCTATACAAAACTTCCCTAAACTAAGAAACAATGAAATGGTCAACCTACTAGAACCATTTGTTACCTATGTACTATTTGGTCCAGATTAACTTGGCTGAGAAGGCCACAGACCTCCTTGCAATCCACCTGCTGTGATAGTGACGGTCTCAGTAACATAACATAGGAGATCCTGTGTGGCTCTGTAGCCCCAGTTACAGCCAGGTTTCTCACAGTATTAGGAGTACAATTGCAGCTAATATGGTTGGCACTGAAACAGTTAATCCTTTTCCAATGGTACTGGTTTTGAGTTAACATATTTCAAAGGATGCAGGCAGATGGCATCACTTGCAAAGCTATTGTTTTAGTTTGTCATGAGACAGAGCAGCACCTGGAGAGCATTCAAAAGTTACCGTCAAACAGGATAAACGCAGAGCCTGTATGTTTGACAGAAATAAGTTAAATACTTCAATAAATTAAATATTGCACGATTTTTAAAGATTGCTGAGATGTCTGAATCTGTGTGGAAATTTCAAACACAGAAGTTTCCTTAAAATAATTTTGTAAAAGCCCTTGCTGCAAGTCTTGCCAAGGTCAGACAGGAGGTGCCTGAAGTGAAACTATGTAATAAAAATAATTCTGTACCTTTTAAAAAGCATATGAAACATCTAGATCACAGGCTGTCTTATTTCACCTATTCTGGTTGCCTAATTATTCAAGTGTCTCTGCAACAAAAAAAAATTCTTAGCAAAGTATTGCTTATGTAGTGAAGGAGACATCATCATATGTAATGCTTTACTAGTCATCTAAATTAAGATTCAGCTTTGCAGAATAAAATCCTACCAGAGCTTTTGCAGAAATCCAGTTATATTGATTACATATATCTAGGAGTTTCCACCCTGCTCCTTTAAATAGTTTTCTCATTGATCAGATCATACTGTACGGAGATTTTCTTGTATTTACAGCCAAAGATGCAGAGATATTGGATGTGTCTTCACATGCTCAATTCCATGGTGCAATATGTATTTCTACAAAGAACAGAAGTAAAAATAGAAGTGCAATCAAATAGCGGAGACATTTACTAAGGTAAAAATATGATGCAGATCACTACAAAAATATTCTAGCTCTTTTTGTGCTACATAAAGCCTCAGGCTTCTTTCTCTGTATCTGATGCATTCGAGAGCTATTGTTTGCTGCAGATGTGACCCAGCTTTCTTGGAATGAAGCAGAAGGCTCCTAAAATCTAATACAGTAGCATTACTGAGCTACATTACCTTTTTTGAATGAGAGAAGGGAAGATACAGGAAAACCAAAAGAGGTAGAAACTATTAGAAGAAAAAAAAAGTATGCAAAAGAAAGAAAAAAAGTAATCAAAAGCTTAGAAGAAAAAAGAAGGGATAATAAGGACACTATCAGGATGCTGGGACCACACACATGCACACGCACATCGAGAAGATGCCCTGCACATCATGGACAAGCTCTGCCTAAAAAAGAACACAAGAAACAATCTTACTGCAGAAATAAACAGAGGCAAATACATAGTTTTCTGCCATTTTCAGTGATCCCTTGCTGATGATAGACTAGTGAATTGGTCATTTTTTATGCTCTGTTTGAAGCAGTAAGAACCAAAGGTGGCTGTACATGACTCAGTCTTACACAGTGCACCTGCTTAATTACAAGCCATAGAATCAAAGGAAATAAAAACGGCTCTGTGGCTTGTTGCTTGAGCCCTCAACGAGGCACATAAGCTGCTCTTGTGTGCAGCTGTATTACAAAGAGATAAGCACTTTTCAGAGAATTACTTATTTTTTAGCCATAACCTCAAGAGTTTTTGCACTGTGAGACAGATTCAAGGTTACAGATCTTTCTTCATAAATACCTGTTTCTTACTGTCTGCCTTTTTTCTTGAACCATTTTGGGTCTACACTAGTAAAGGAGGAAATAAATGCAGCCAAAACACATTTCCTAGATTAAAACTTGGAAAAAAAGAAAAAAAAAAAAAAAGTTGTATGAAGATGTGGTTAAAATGTATCTTTTGTCCATTACACTGTTTCAGACTTCAAGTGTTCCCACTCCTCACAGACAATACTGAATCATCTGTAAAGAGTATGAAGATAAATTTTAGACCAGCTAATATTGCAGAAGGTAACTCATCCAAGATTTAGGGAGACCAAGGTTTAAAGTCCCTGCCTGGCCCAATTCAGAACAGAAACCCAACTTGCCACTGAAAGTGTGGGTAAGTATTGTGCACACTGTGCTACTGAGTCATTTAGAATTCCTGTCTCTACCAATGACAATTTAATTTTTTATAAAGATTTAAATAAATTCCTTGGAGAGACTCAGGCTATAACAGTATGGAGGTGAAGTTACTTAAAATGAAAGCTGGGTTGAAGCCAAAGCAAATAGGGATTTAAACTTTATTTTCTTACATCCCAAAAGTATTCCTTAACCACTGTGCTAACTTCTGCTTTGACATCTTTCTTCCTATCTCTCTTTCTCTTCATCCTGGGCATACAAAACTTCTTGAAGCAATGACACTACCTCAGAAGAACAACTAACTTTGACTAATGAGAATTTTCCACCCCCTGCACTACATGCACCTATCCTGTTTGCCTGCATAGTTATCAGATTCCCATAAATAAATAACTATACTCTTTTCATATGTGCATGAATATACCGTGGGGATATAAGTAAACTTAATGTCAGCCTTGCAAGAAAATAGCATGTACGAGTACCTACTAAGGAAAGTTTACTTTTTCTCTTTGTCCTGTCTTCTTCCCCTAACATACATGCATTAAAACATAGATGAGCAATCAGGTAGTAGAAGCACACAACAGACATCACAGCATAACCAGACTGGTAAAATATAATTGACATCGGAAAAAAACCCCACCTAAATTAAATTTTGTACTCCAAATTTAGACTCATCAATGAAGCTATAACAACCTCAAAGCAGTGTTATTATCACTATCCATTTGGCCCATTTGATGTGTTTTGATGTTAAGCAAAGTATGCAGAATGCACTTACACAAGCCAATACCAAAATAAATGCATTGGTCTCAGGTGCAGTATTGATCTACTCTGGTACTCCAAAACAGAATATACATAAATATTGCATATTGAATAAAATGTACTCTGTCATTTCACAAGAGAAGCATTTCATTTGTTGTAATAAATTACTAATCTGACAGATTGCAGGCAGAGTAATGTTTACAATATTTTAAGGTTCATCTTGTTTCCTTGTTCTTTTGTGCTGTTTTGGCAGTGAGAGATAATTCATTCTTTCCTTTTTATCCGACTGTAATGGCAGTGCAGTAAATTACATCTGAGGTTATTTGAGCCAATCAGAAACCCTGATTAGTTGTAGTCTAATTAAGGAATAATGAATGGGGAAGTGACAAATTTCCTCTTCCTCATTTATTTTTGTAATTAAATTGCATACTGTGCATCAATCAAATAATCTACATTATTAGAATTTGCAAAGTTTTTTTGGAACCCACGTGTTGCTTTGTTGGCAGGAACATTTATCAGGTTTTATAGCCAGCTGTCAAGGGATCATAAGGTACCAACATTAAGCTATCTGTCTGATAAATGTCCTCAAGGGAAGATGGAAAATAATCAGCTGTAGCTGTTACAAGAATGCAGGAACAGCATGCGGTGTTTCCACTAAGTGTAGAAGAGGGTCAGAGCTTGATGTTAAGATAATTATTTAGGTTGTCAGACAACAACTAAGGCCTAATAATTCTCCCAAGCTCTTAAACTTCTACAAGTTAGTCCGTGGTGTCATTTGTCTCTCTGTAAGTCTTGATCCAGAGTGAAGAAGAGATAGAATAAACTGAGTGCTGAATAAATTAGAGGTGAAAACCTCTATAAAGAAGATGGATAAACACAGCTTTCCACATTATTAAGTTCACAAGCAACATACTTTGAGGGCCTAAATCTTATGCACAAGATGTCGAGTTAGGAAGTAGCAAATAAGTCAGTTTAGGAATGTGCTTCAAAATATAGGGATTTACTTTTAGAAACTCAGCTTTTCAGAGAAAAAAGGGCCAGAATACAAAATATAACTTTACCCAAAATGCTCAATTGGAATATTTCCCTGATGTCATATGACAGGGGGAGTTCAAGGTTTAGAGTTTTTCTCTTGTTTTAATGGGACTTCTGCCTGCTCCTATTTACTGTATTCTCCATGCTGTTACACAGACCAACACTTTCCTCAGTGAATAAGACTGTCAAGGCCATGAAGCATTATGTGGGGGGAAATGCAAACAGTGTTTCGGTCTTTCAGTAAGAAGGAGCACATGCGGCATCAACTACAACTTCAACATCACGCAATCTTCTGACTTAAATGCTTTCCATTTTCGTGCATTTGTCTGGGGAATATTTTGTTTCAACTACTCATTTATTTTAAATTTTCCTTCATGAAAGCAAATTCTGCTTGCAAAATGTTTTCTTTAGTTGAAAATCAAATTCTCACTAGAAAAATATTTCTGTCAGGAAGGTTTTGAACAGGGCTTCTACAGCTCATCATGAAGCTGACAAAACTGACTCATTCTCAGTAATTCACAACACCTCTCTTTTCAGTTCCCCATCTATGAAAGGTGGACAATCACATCTGTATATTTACTTAGTATTATTAGGTAACATTCAAACTTCCTGGTTTTATGATTTCATTTTGTTAAATTTCCTTTTTTTGATAAGTATCTCATCATTTCAATAGTTATTGCTGTAGTTGGGTGACCTAACTATAACAGGGGGATAAAAAATAAAGATAAACATTTCAAATGTAGAAATTGTCACATACAACATGGATGCACTGGGCATCAGGACTAGCTGCTTAGTGTAAAAAATAAGCTGATCCACATAAATTTATTTATATTACCTACAGTATTAGCTGCTGACTAGCCTCCCATATTGCATAAATAAATAAGTAAATTGAAGTGAAATTATATAATGACAGGAGTCATCAGAAAACCACTACTGTTACTGAAATAATGCCAATTTTTTCTCTCTTACCCATTCCATTTACCAAGACACCATGGTACCAAGTTTTTCTTGGAATTATTAAACTATATCTGAGGCAGAAATAAACATTGTCCTTGTAATTTGAAAAGAATTGGACCAGAAAGGACAAGAAAGCCAATTTAATTCTAAATTAAGTTCACAAAAATTTGAGAAGTCTTTTCTTCATAGAGGAAAAAAAAACATGATATAAAGCAAACTCCAGGAGAAGCTGTAAAAGGAAGGCTTTTTTCTTCTGTCAGGTGTTCTGTCTTACATTAGATCTAATGAGCTTCTTAACACTCATGACAGGGGTAAGTTTACACGTCTATGAGTGTTTAGGAAAGACATAGGCAAGAGATATTTGATAGTTCCAAAGAAAAAGCTTTGCACTTGACATAAAAAGCATCATTTCTTGCTTTGCATTGCTTCTCATCTAGGTTCAGTCTCTATATAAGGGTTTAACTTAAATACTCAAAGAAATCTGAGCACTTAGCTCCTACCTGAGTATTAGAATGCAACAGGAGGAAGTATGGCCCTAAATTCCTCTGAGGATCTTCTTTTTCCATTTAAAATATCAAGACATGAACAAGAACCCTAACTCTATTCTCTCAAAGATGATAAAAAGTATAATTACTTAAGTATGTATTCTCACCATGTATTTTGACACAGCAAATAAATAAAATAATGCACAAATTCCTGTGTAGATATTTCGTCATGGTGACATTTACAATTTCTTCTTTCTAGGGATGGATTCCACTAGTCTCTATGAAAAATAACAATAGAACCAACAATTTCTTTCAGGCCATCTTTTTCACTGCACTGTTTTCAATGCAAAGAAAATAAGGACATAGTGATACAGATATGCCACATTATATTTACATATTGAATATAAAGATAAAAATAAAAACAAAATGGAAAAAGCCCATACTTTTGCATTATACCTGGTAGACAACTTAATCTACAATTATCAGCATTAACACAAACTTTGAAATCTTGAAATGCTAAGCCTTTATATTTCATTACAAAAATTACTCTGCTGTAAAATTACTAGGTAATAGTTACAACTATGGTTATCGTTTGAATTACCATCTTTGCTTTACTTGCAAAAAATGCCCATGGTTCACATGTTCCCTGCTATTAGTGTCCAGAGTTTGAAAGATGGGTCATTGTATTCAGAATATGAACTAATTCTGAATGTGTCTTAGATATGATCAAAACACCGGAATTTTTTGGTACGTTTATCACTGGAAATGGGAGCTGGGAAGGAGGGAGCAAGACCTTGGATTTTGCTCTTTGCAAATTGTGAGTTTGAATATTCTTTCAAATTTCAGTAAGCCCTATATGCTTACAGAGAAAAAACACTTGAGAGAAATAAGATTGCATTACTTTAAGCTTCCAAACACAGGAATATAATATTGATCCTCAAAAATCATTATACTGTTGATGCAAGGGGAGGGAAAAGGAAGAAAACCTCTTTCTATTAATGCTTCAGGCAACCATCACAAAGGACTTCTGAGTCCTAAATTTGCTGCAAATCTCAGCAAATTAAAATATGCAAAACTTTTCAGAGTTTTAATGTAGTAAACGTTTCAAAAGCCATTTTTCACTATGAGTATATACCACTAAGCAGCTGGGAAATCTAATTTAGGTTTGAAATCTGCTTACAGTTTTGAGATCCTTGACACTATTTCTGGGGAGGTCCTTGTATAATGCTTTTAGAGCAGAATAAAAATTATATGTAATGAGAGCCAAATCTATTGTAAGGTAATGAAATGGCTTTAGTAATTTATTGTGAGTGCCCATCTTTTTCCCTTGTTCCATGCCCAGCAGGTCAACACAGCAATATTATTTTAATCACATACAATTCTATTTCTGATGTCTGATTTAAGCAACCAACCCCCTCTATAGTATTTGAACTATTTAGGAAAAGTAGTTTTTATGTGTGGGTGGGTGAGAAAATAAGTCAAAAGGGTTAAAAAAAAAGCCTATTTTAAAATATTTCATTGCTACTTGATGTTGCTGACTGTGTTTGTATTTGTCATGGTCTAGGAGCAGAGAAAGTGGAAAAAACAATGTTAACAGGTGCTTTCCATTTGGATTTTTCACTACCAGTGACTTTCCTTAGAAAAGTGTTCTTGAACCCTGTACAAATATTCTCCCTCCCTAGTGACAGAAGCTGTTGCAGAATCTTTAAATGTAGCTATAACAAAACTAATTCACTTGATGAACAGCATTATTTCTAACAGCAATTTCTTCTTTATCTAGGTTGCACGTGGAGTCGGTAGCAAAGAAAGAAGATCATTTTTTCTATTTCCCTAGGTCTTATATCTTCATATAAGAAAATATAAGGAAACTATTCCTCTGCCCGTTCATGTTTTAGCCGTGGTATATATTGACTAGGAGTGGTTTATGTTTAGGAAGGTTTAGCGCTAGTGAGGTTTATTACAAGATTCAGTGTTTGTTAGCAGCTGGACCAGTGAGCAGCCTGATGGTCACCGAGTATAAATGCAGTGGTAAGCAAGAAAACCCAGATCATCCCCAAAAATGAGAAGTAAAAATCAACCTTAAGAGCATTTTACAAGCATTTACAAGCACATTCAAAATTTTACTTCTTATTCTATCACTTAGACTGTTTTGAATTGCTGTGCCTAAGTGAGGACAATCCTTCAGAGTAAATGACAGTGTGGCAGCATTGGAAAAAGAAATTATTATGTTGGTACTTGCAGTGTATTCACAACTAGAAAACATATCTTTTTTTTCCCTTCTCGATGTGGCTACCAGCCTGAGTCTGTCCTGTGTGATACCTACAGTCACTACAAAAGTATTGATGTTTTCTTCCTATTAGAAATTGCTCCATCTTCATGTTGGATACTCAAGCTGAGAGGAAAAAAAAAAAAAAAGATCACAAGGCACTCGACTTGCAAACAATCTCTCACAGCAGGTCAGGGTCAGCTACCTATTCCTCACCAAAAAAAAGAAGAAATCAAGTAGCAAAAGACAGAGAGAGGCAGATCTGATTTCCGTTAATGTCCAGCCCGTCTGCTCAGCCAGATGGCCAATTGAATCACAAGAGGAAGGTGTCACAGTCACAGAGAAACCTGAGCCTTTCCTGCTTTATCATACTCTAGCCAAAAATAATAATCCAACAGCAGCCAACAGAACCCTAAAGGCTTTGTGCACTAGCATGCCGAGCTTTCCTGTAATCACTGCGATATCTCCAGGAACAAGGGGTGGCATGAATCATTATTTGGATGTGATAACATGACCCATACAAACATTAGGGGATAATGGGCAAGTCTGCACTCTGCAAATCGAATCACACCATGATCCATCATTAACCTAAGTGAGCTATTGCTTCATTGAAGTAGCCCTGTAAATGAATAGGTCACAGTCTATTTAAAAGCTGAGAGATTTGTTAATGCTCCAAGGACTTATATTCTATTAGAACATACAGCCTGAGTATAACTGAGATTTTAAGTGTGCTCTTAAAGGATAGGTAGGAAAGAAGGGAAAACCTAAGATTTAGACAAGAATAATTTTAAAACTTTCCATTGAAACATACTTATTTACACATATATAGAAAGGTACTTTTATATATGTCTCAGTTTAAGTTTTGTTTTAAAGAAGGAAGAAAATAATCACTAATTTCAAAATGTTTTATTCCTCACAAACTTTTATAGTGCAAGGAGTTAAGACTTTGGGACTGTGTGAAAATTAATGCACTTCCAGTTAATCTGAATCAGCACTACATGATAAATGAACATCGCCCTTCAGAAAAGAGCTTCAAAATTCAGCTTAGGAGGTTTTGAACAATAAGCCATTTAATTGCTACTTTAGGAACTCTGGATTTTGCACAGACATAAGTCCAGGTGTTAATACCAGTCCTTCACTGTTCAGTTTAGATAACAGGACTGAGCTTCAGAACTAGTTAAGACAAACCTTTCAAAGATTCCCCCCTGCCCTGCTTTTTACTGCATCCTGGCAGCTTTATTTAATTGTGGATGCAACAAGGAATTATGGACACCATACTTTGAGACTGCTGAATCATAAATGAAGAAGGAATTCTTTTTCTCCTAAATTTTCCTGAAATAAAGTTTAAATCAAGAATTATTTATTTCTTTGGCAAAAAAAAGTATCTTTTTATCTTTACAGCTATAAAGCTTACAGTCATTCTTTTCAAACAGAGTAAGTAAATGAGTCTATTAAGCAAATCATTATATGCTAGCAAACCAGTTTTGCCTGATAAATGTAGTAATGGGCTTAACAGTTGAGAGGAAGACATCTCAGGAACTGCATGGGTAATTTGGGAGGAGCATATACAGCAGAACTTGCTAAATAGTGGAGAAATCAGTAATCCTAACACCTGAAAGCACTTTTATTTCCTTCTAGGAAGGACAGATGATTTGCTTCCACTTTCTTCACTTTCACCTTGAAAAATTAAAAAATATCTATGATTACTTCCTGTATGACTCTATTATACAGCTGTTCTGAGTATACCTAAGGTGTCTTGCACTTTTTGTGAATTCCAGGTCATCCACACAGAATAACTGATTACATTTCTAAAGCTGTACCAGAATAAGTTACAAAATACTACTATCACAACTGTTTTGCTAATTTCTTTGTTGGGGCATGCTTTACTTTTGATATACTCAAATTATATATGCATCTCTTCCATACTTCCTCAAGACCCTCTGAGACTTTTACCTGCTGGACTGAAATTCACTGTGGCACACTGCTTTTACTAACAAGAGCCTGAGTATAAAGGTAGTCAATTTTTTTCTCCAGTCATGGCTTCAAAAAGGACATTCATATTCATGTTTAAAATGCTCAGTTCACTCTACAGCCTTGGGAACCAAATCCAGTGAAATAGCTTTCCTGTGCATAATAATGAAGTCCCCATGAACCACATACAGCTTTTGCTGAATATTAGACACTTGAGTAAGCTACTGTATCAGATGCTTCTCTTACTTCGAAATCTGTCTTACACTTGTATTTCTGAAACCTACCTGATGACCTAATATGATATTCTATAAAATGTAAATAGCATACCAACTTTTACAGGTAGAAGTTGTTTACTCTTAAAAAGTTAGGACTGTATGCAGGCCACTGATGAGTTCTTCTTCCTGATTTCTATTTGATCTAGTAATTGAATAGAAATGCGTTTTATCAGTGTAAGGAGGCAACTGTTAAATTGAAGAAGAGCATATAGATGAAACCTAGAAACACAGAACAAAAAAGCTGCAATCTATTCTTTGATCACCTTCTCTCTCTGTCACAGCCAAGCAAACGACACTAATACTTTGTTCTTCTTTTGAGTTACACACTGTAGAAATAATAGTTACATTGACCTGAAAAGTTCATTCTTGTCTCCTGGACTATCTGGATGAGTTCTCAGAACCCAACATTAGCAAAATTTTGTTTTGGTTTGGGTTTTTTCTCTATTATTAATACTAGTTTTTAAATGGATAGAATTAGACTCTGCTCCTATCGCTGAGAACAGATGCCATGCTATCATAAAAAATAGAGAATGAATATTAATATTATTATATGGTATATTTTATATAGACCTCACTCCTGTTTATATACATCCATTTACATACACCAGAAATCCATCTGCATGTGCAGTCAAGAACAGGCTGGCCAACTTTGCAGCTGGTGAAAGTACCCAGTTTTCACATGTTAGCAGAATTCGACTAGTTCAATAGGTAAAAACCTAGGTTTCAGGACAAAAAGACACAATCTGAAAGACTTTTGAAGTTTCACACAGTAAAATGCGTCCTCATTAAATGGTATGTGGTCGAATGTGTCTCTCTTTTAACACAGAAAGATACTTGACACACCTTCTAGAAACAGCTATTGGAAAAATATAGGCACTCTCCTACCTATTTCTCTCCGCCTAGTTTAGGCGGCTATTGTAGCTATTATGCACTGCAGTGAGACATCCCTTTCCGTGAACGTACATATTAAATGAAGTCTTTGAAACATCATGTGCTTTTGAGTCACACAGTGGCCTTCTTTTGACGTGCTTACAGACTTGCTTTCTCATTCATCTGTATGCTTGTGTGTGAAAATTCTTCTTCCAACAATGAGCCAAAAGCACAGCCTTAGGCCTGAAGTAGGTTACCTAATGTCTATGTGTGGTTAGAGAGAGAAAATACATGATGGGAAGGTCAAATCTTTGACCGAAAATATGGCTTATAAATCAAGAAAGGAGAAAGACAGGTTGTAAGAAAGTGGCAGACCGGTATGAAACAAATCACCCAATGCTATGCCTTACACTTTAGGTGAATCATCATTAAGTTTACATGTTACTATTAATTAGTGCTTAATTAATTCCTCATTTTCCTATATCAGCCCAACCAAATGCAGATGTCAGACAGCAAAAATTTCGTAGAAGAATCTGTTCTGACAAAGTCTGAAGGAAGACGGTTAGACCCAGGCCATTCTGCTGGCTGTTGGTCCATTTCCAAGGAAATCCACAGTGCAGTTTCATGGCTTCCCTAAATCATACTAAGCACAGTTCCCAAAAGGAGCTTTGCCAGCAAGTATGTAAGGAGCAGGGCAGCAACATGGTAGCCATACTCTCTGCCTGGTCAAACGCCAATAACAGAACAGTGTTATCTTTGCAACTGAGAGAGTCTCCAACCAAGGTTAAGCCAGCTCTGTTCCTGCTCTGTGCTCCCAAAGAGGCTAGGATCAACTAAAAATAAAGCCCATTTCCACAGGAATAAATAATTACTGCTGGAATGCAACACGAAAGATGCTGATGAATCAAGCCTGTCATGCCTGTTCATTGAGCTGTCTCTTCAGTGAATCATGCAGCTTTATTTCTCTGACAAAGACCAGAACCAAGGCTATTTCCATCAATGCCAGGGAAATTGAAGCAAAGAGGTTTTATTTAACTTTAGCTAGGTTTAATTTCTCTTTTTCTAGCTAGGTATTTTAAACCATGAATGGATTTCAGTACTATCATTTCCCTATCCACCGTCATTATTTTTTAATATGCAGTTCAATCCATCAGATCATTAACACATTCTCCGTGAGACTAATTTTGTTATTTTGATGTGTTTTCCTTTAGCTGAAGTCATTTTCAAGGTGCATCTCTAATTCCACACAAGTCCCATTGTATTTCATGCTGTTGTCAAAGTTTTCAGTGGTTTATAACTCATAATGTACAAAACAGAACTGAAAAAGAAGACTACTTCTGTGGGTGAAGGATTTGCATATTTTGCCACCTCTGACTCTGCTACCAGAGGACAGATGTTTGGAGAAAATCTGTCATTTGCTAAGTGACAATGGGAACTGAAAAACAATAAGTGCAACAGGAGCACCTACTTTGAAGCTGTGATCAGGGCAACTCATAACTCAGTTTGTAACTAGATTTTGCTGTAGATAGTAAGAATCTATGTACTGAAACAAAGCGCATCAGAATCATAATGCAAAGCAAAAAATGAAGCAATATATTTGTTACGAGATTTCAAAAACGTATATAGCTATAACAAGCTATGACAAAGTTCACTTGATCTGTCAGGGAAATGCAACCCTTTTCTGGTGTTTAGCAAAGCAGCTATTTCAGAGTCCCTCACAATGGGTTTCACTGGATAAAAGAAACAAATCAGTCGAAGTAAAACAATAAAGATGAATGAAATTAGGAAGGAGGATCCAATAAAACAAAGTGCCCAAGACAGTATGTTTTGCCTTTGTTTTATTTGATAACAACATAGGCTTTTCAGTAATGAGAGATGATTACTATCTTGTAGTACATCCCAGGGAAAAGGAGTACTTTCTTTAGCAGAGAGCTTCTTAAAACCATGCTGCTGTATACGGAAATCACCTCTTAATATTAGGCAGACTCTAAAGTGACATCCTAAAAGGAGACAGATTTAACTGTCCTTCTTAAATTGAGGTCTCTGAACAGCAACTTGTGTTAACAAGGGATGATGGAACCTGTACTCCTTTGCCCTAGTTTTTACCTTAAGAAATACACTGTCAGGTTTATTCTGTGGAATCCAATAGTATCACAATACAAAATAATGCATATGTGAAAATATACCCCAACATTACATCCACTACTATGACATGACCACTTTTAAATATCATACAGCTCCTAACTGTAGGTCAGTAGGAGTGAATATACTGAAACAAATTAATGTACCACAGCAGAGCCCAGCCCTCCCTCACCCATCCATCAAAGACTTTTAGGAAAGTGAAATCCAGAACGAAAAAAACAGAAAAAGGGGCCATCTCCCTTAGTGAAGTCAGTTGCCTAAGAAAAAGCAAAAATCACATGGTATTTTTCATAACACAGTGTCATAACACTTCAGACAACATCCCTTCTTAACTGCATTTAAGTGTCTGTTGCCACCATGCACCATAATTCACTTCTTTGTGATACCTTAAACTCGGTAAGTGCTATATATTTCTGCTCAAATTCTGTTCACCTTTTAAAATGTCTCATACAAATGACTCTGTTTAAAGGGTATGTATAAACACACCCAGATTTGTGTATACATACAAATGCTTTAAGTGGAGACATTTTTATGAGTCATTTAAAAGCAGAATAGTATTTGGCTTCATATAACAATTTTCACATTCGAGATCCCTCAAAGTGCTTTGCAGATGAATAGCCTGGAAACCAACCAATATACTGATGCTGTAGGTAAATACATACGATTTGAAGTGGAGCAGATAAATGCAGAGATATTAAAGTTTCTTCTCTTAACACATGACTAGAAAAGCCATGGTTAAATTAAGAAAAATCAAAGACACAATGGAATCAGCATTAATTTCTTCTTGTTCTGTGTTTCTCACCTACCTCTCTTTATTAACATTCTTTAATTTACAGGTTCATACATATCAGCTGTCAAAAATGAATGACTGTGGAAATGAGATTGAAATGTGGCCGTTTCACTCAATGGCATACTGAAAAAATATCAGTATATTTTATTGTTTAAAACAACATAATTTAGATCTTGTAGAAATGTTTTTCTTTATGTATTTACACTATAATTTAACTGACCATGTTTCCTTTCTAGACTTTCACAAGATGATGACACTTCTGCTGGAGTTATTCAACAATTTGTTTCTCTTTGCTTTTTTATTTATAGTTTGTTGTTCAGTACATGCACACACTCATATATCACTGTTTGTCAATATTATGAAAAATATTCAGAAAACAGTTTGGTATTCCTAAAAGAAGGAAATAGAATTGCTTAATAGAAATACATATAAGTGATTATTTTTCAGAACCTCATGGCTGTGAACGGGACAACTGTGGTAACTTAAACAAAATGCAAGTTGTCATCACAAAATGATTTCACACTATACTCACATCTATACTATTACTATGTGTGGTATTAAAGTATAAGCAATAGAGGCAAAACTTTGAATATTGTTATATAAAAATTGATATATATTGTTAGAAGCAGAAGTAGAATGCATGACCAAAATACAGCTTTTAAAGTAAATATATCCAAACTTAAAACACATTCTGTTTCTTTGTTGTAACAGTTTCAGATAATTATGTTATACCTAGAAAATAAGAATACAGATATAAAGATCACATGCACTATCTTATGATCATTAAAAGCATAAAGATAAGCATAAGCAATATATTCAAGACCACAAGGTATGATGTCCCCCTGGGCAGACGCTGTCATCTTCAGAATGACATATGTGCAGAAATACTTTTTGTATAACCTTCATAAGAAAGTTGATATTTATGATCAGTTATGCCTAATGAGAAAAATGTGTTCCAAATAATCTTTGTTTTCATATTTTAAGAGTCAGTTAATCCAAAGGAAACTATGACTGTTGGATCAGGTTTATAGAAGGGTGCATGGTCAGAAAAGCCCCAGTCTACCAATGAGATGGCTGCACGTACTTCTGTGGCTGTATGTACAGCAGATACAAGTCTGTGTACCCACCCCCTTGCCTGTGTGCTTCATTACATGAAGACAGGGCAAATTTTTACCCTGACTTTTACCCTGACTACCTCCTCTCTGTTTTGCTGTGACATGTTACATTGCATGTGCATGTCTGAATAGTTTAGAAAGATTAATATGGGAATAATAGATCCTGTGAGCATGTTAAAGACAGCTTACCTGAGCTCTGGATGTTTATAAGAATATTTGGAAAAATTTATAATGATGCTTTGCATAGTTACATGTAACCTACCCACTCCTCTAATTCTGTGATAACTGTTTAAATACTTACTTAAACACAACTTCTTAAACTTTTATAAAGCATTTATAACCATATCTTTAATATAGTGTAATAGTAGTATCCAGATAAAAGCAACAAAGACAGAAGCATCATGAGATTTTCATATTATACAGGTGTTAACAATTTCTAAAACATTCTTATATGGGAAAGTATTTAAGATAATTTGAATACTAAAAAAAGCTGCCAGCCTGAAAATTACTTCAGGCAAAGCAATTTAGGAATTTGCTAGCCTATAAAATTCTTAAATCATCTCAAGCACTACTATTGAATTAATGGGTTATTTAAGATTGTAAGAAAGACAAATAAGCATTTGCTTTCCATCTGAATACTGATGACTAGTCATCTTTTTCTTCAGAAGAACAAAACTCCAACTGATGGGTACAAAATGAGAAACTGCATATAGCAAGACAACCGTAACATTTATATTTGCCATTCTGTTATCTAGTCTATATTGTGTGACACTGCAACAGAAATAGTATTTCTTCTTATATATTTGGGAAAAAAAAATAAATACAAAGTATTGAACATTTTGAGGGAATTCTATCTACATATTGTGACTAGAAAGGAAATTGTGGGAGCTCATATTATCTCATTTCTGATATATCATTCAACACAGGAGGCAAACAGATACCATAGACCTGACATTCAGAATGGGGGGGTGTGCGTGTGTGTGTGTAGCAAATTAATCCAAATACAGTAAACTTAAGGAAAAATGTCATATATGTCACAGATGTGAGAAAGACAAAAAAATTACTTTTTAAAGAAGTCTTTTCAAACTAAAGCATTTTGTTTCTTGCTTCCCAAAAAGAGAATCTGTTTTTCCTCCCATCTCTAACAGGGACCCCAATCTCAGTAAAGAGCAACATCAGGTAACTAGTTTGATCAGCCAAGATAGAAGCCTTTGGTCTGTGTGCTGATATGTTCTGGAGCACTCAAATCAGTTCAGCAATTAACCGCTTACGACTTCTGCAATGTAACCATCTGGCTTTCAGATCTGGGGAAATATTTTGTAAGAAGCCTCAAAACCTCTTAAAAACATGCTGTGATCAATGAAAGGTCTAACAAGATGTTCAGAGGACTGAAATAAAGACCTCCTGATCAATCTGTGAATTTCCTAAAAGCATGGTTTCGTGGAAACATTTTAATCCTGATTTATTTTGTATCTGAAATACAATCACATACAGAGCAAAAGGTACGTTATCATAAGACCTACTTAGTATTCCTGAATTGTTAGGCTTTTTGTGTTTTATATTTGAACCTGAAAATAGGGAAAAAATTACCATTAACCTCAACTGTTCGTTGATGCTATCCAGCAATAAGACAGCCTGCCTTCTTATTTAGCTCTGTATAGATATTTGTGGATACAGACCAAAACACTATTAACTCAAACTCAGTACACACAGAAATTAACACAAAGTCCATCATCACCGTAGTGTGCTTTGAAAAGAATACTTAAAATACAAGAAACATGTATCCTTCTTTATCTAGACTGAATATTTAAAATTGAAATACCAAAGCCACAAAGCCATTCATACTAAAAAAATTATGTGAAATATTTATCCAGGTAAGTACCTTCACACATCCTGTTACAGGCACACTTGCAGCATGATTTATAATTCAGGGCTAAACTCACCATTAAAATGTTTGTATAAAGATTATGTGTGTTCTACTGCTCATCACATGACTAATTTGTAGAAGACCAATTTGAAACATTACAATAATAAATCACGGCTTGCATTTGAAAATCTTGTATGTCAGGGCTAAATTTAATGTTGAGAAATAAAATTATTTCTGCAGTGTTTTGGGTTTTTTTTTAAGGGAGGAGGCTGCTCAGGTGTTTTCAAAGTTGCTTCAGGTCGAATTCGCATTCCTTACCTTCTTTCTTTTAATTGAACCTTATCACTTTAAAGGTCAATGCTGCAGAAATTCCTCCCCCCCCCCCCCCCATTCCTGCCTTTCCTCACACACACACAAAAGACTGACTGCTTTAAAAAAAGAGACATAAAAATATGGCAAATACACTTTCAGTCCTACAAGTTTCACACCATCACTTATTTATTTTCCCTTTCAACTGCTACAAGTCCCCAATTTACGACGACGTATTTTCCTTTTTATCAGCAGTGATCTTAGTACCCATCACAACCAGATTAGTTGCACCCATACCTATGTATTTCAGAACCACTGCCTGACCAGGTGGGGGGCTGGACGCCTGCAAAGCGGCAAGGGAAAGGTGCAGCTCCTTCTCCCTTCACTGCCCCCTCTTCCTTTAGGCACTGCGGACTTGCACACTTTGTTTAGAACTTAGGGAAGTTTTGCGATCCAAACCGGGATGAGCAGGAAATACAGCCTGCTCAGCCACACGGCCACATTTCTCGCGCGTGCCCCCGCAGCTCCTCCGTGGAGACAGCGTCCTTTTGTGCAGTCTTTCAGCGGCCCCCCACGCCACAGCCACCGCCATGCAACCCCAATTTCTCCTCCTCCCCCTCCCCAGAAAAAGCAGCCTTACCTGCTACATGAAGCTGCCGCAACACCAGCAAGATCAGCAGCAGCAGTACGCACAGCAGCGGTACCTCTTTCTTGGAATCACTGTAGCAACAAACTGCCCTTTCCCGTGTTCCCCTTCATTCACAAAGGATCTCACAGGCAGGAAAGACAGGTAGAAACCACTTTCTTACTGGAAGAGGTTGGCACCTTTCTCAGAAACGACTGAATCCCTCTCTGTGGTTCCCTACACGTTTACCCTTCAGATCAATACTGCTCTTCAGCAGCAGCCTGAGCTCAACTGCAGCTGATAGAGACTAGCCAATTGGTATTGAGGATTCCCTTTCTGTAACCCCCTCCCACAAAAATACACAGTGTGCATTTGAAATTTTATTAGTTGTGAAAAGTAGTTTTAACCCCTTGCTTGAAAACTACCCTATGCTTTTGGAGCTCCAGATAACCTCTCATTTTCTTTTTGCATTAAGAAAAGCTCTGACTGACCAAAATATCCTCACCTGGACTCTTTAAAGCTGGGTAACATTCAGTGAGAAAACGAAAATATCTCAAACTGCAATCAACTGACTGGGAGGATGATGTGTTTGCAATCTAGAGATATAGCATGTGACAAAACCAAACAAAAAAACCCCAAGAAACTACATTGCAATCTATCATCCAGATAGCATCATCATTTTTTTTTCCCCACAGCCTTCCTATATTTGTGACCACAAAACATGTCTGAACTACAATTAAACAAGAGAAAAGAACTTTAATTGTGGCATACACAGTCACAATAACATGCCTAGAGAAGAGAGATTTTCTTTTGGCTAGTGCTAAAATTTATTTATTGGATAAGGTTTTTTCATTTCATCAAGGTTGTTGAATACTTTACACTTGAAGAAATAACTTTACTTTTAGACCCTCAAAAGGGTCTAAAAGCAGCCTCCTTCTTGTTTGTTTCTTGGCATTTATTTGCAGGCAAGAACTGCTGCAAAATATGTTAAGTCTGAGAGCCTGTCTTTCTAACGTAAAAGCAAAAGGTATGCTACATGGATTACTGCAAAATAAAATATTTAAGAACAACTTACACTAAATTTTGAACAAAAAAAAAATGGATAAAATATACAAACACAGAGGTAAGTCAGCCATGTAACCTTAACTCTGCCTCCTCTACATGGACAATGCCATCTTCATAACATTTCAATATCCTGAAGTTTGCACTTGCAAATTAGAAAGCCTGCCTATTAAAAACACACTTAGGTTTCCTCTATTTAGCTGATAAGAGTGCAGTGCTATATATAACGTAATACTTAGTTGACAGAGACATGCAAATGAATTTCAGATACATGCATGGATTTTAAAGTGGCAGGCAGTAACACCATTAATTTTAGTCAAACAGGGAAACAGTGCTAACTGCACTGTGAAACACAAAGCAGCTATCACACAGCAGATGAGGCCTTCCTCTCAGTCCACTCATCTTTCCATGGCCAAAGCTGAAAATAAGTACCTCCTTCTGCATTACAAAGACATAGTTCAGAAAGGTTTGTCTTCTGGCTCATGGGCCATCTGCAGCCTATTAGGGTAATTCATATGACCTGTAAGCTTAGTTTCAGCAGCCCTCTTTTCCAAAAGTAACTTGGTGTACTGAGCTGTTTTGGTAGTGGCTGCAAGACAGTTTTGAGTTCCTTGACTTTGAGTTTCCTCTGAGGAAATTGCTTCCTCAATGTGATGCCAGTTCTGAGCAAGGTGCCTCCAACAGAAAAATCTACCTGGTCCCAACTTGATCATTGGGGAAGCCTGGAAAATTCTGTATCAGTCTGCTCATGCGTGCTCCTCAGATCAAGTCAGAGATCATGCTGCAGAAAGTAGTAAGTATGCAGGATACATGCTGCGAGAAGTAAAAAGTATGCAGGATATCTGAAGCATACCAACATCATAAAGTCCTGAAGGACAAGACCCATTGCCAGATGTATATACACACAAGACTGGCTATATTGCGGAAAAGACCTTATATTGCTGTCCAGTTGCAGGGGATAGGTAGGCTTTACAGCATGCTAGAAAGTCAAACAACCACAGATCACAGAATCACAGAATCACTACAGTTGGAAATGACCTGTAAGATCATCAAGTCCAACCATCAACCCAACACCACCATGCCCGTTAAACCATGTCCCACAATGCCTCGTCCACACGTTCCTTGAACAATGTTAGGCTAAGCTACAACAAACTAAGATTCTCTATCTTTGCCAATGCTAGACACTATTTTACAATTGGAGTCAAACTGCAGGTAGCTCTGATACTTGCTGACTTTCCATTTAACTAAAACCAAATTTCTAGGATGACGTGAAAAGAGGGCATCCCTTCTCCCAGAGTTAGTAGCTTGGGAGCTATCACGTAGCTAAAGAAGCCTGATAAAAGCAAAACCAGTGAGCACTAAGCCCATCAACAAGAAAGACTCTAATATCGGTGGTCGGGGAATGGTTTTCTCCAGAGTTGGTCAGCCCTCTCAGTCCAGCCACAGTCCTGTCCTGTAGTTCTTTCTCATCCCTTACAGATACATATACTAAAATAAAGAAGACAATGTGTGCTCAGAACGAATACGTGAGCTATTCATCAAAATCAGCTTCCTCAAAAAAGTTGCCTACTGTGTTGTACGTGAAAACGCTGGTAGTTAACCAGAAAAAAACACATGCCCTAAGAGCTGTTTATACAGATTACCAAAGCCATTGGGTTCTTCTCTTAGTGTTCTTCAGAAAGACAACTAATGGAGTCTTATCTTTGGTGTGGAAAAAGCTGTGAATGTCATGACAGTTTCAAATACCTCTTAGTGACTCAACAAATCAATTTCTTTTCCTGTGCATCATATGAGTAAGCCATGAAAAAGCATCCTCAAGTCATCGTACTTTATAAGTGTAGTGACTGAGGAAGGGTTTATGATATTCCATACTTTAAACTAGGAGATCATCAAGAAGTATAATTTTCATTGCGGTCAATCCTATTAATTGATGACAAGGAAAACTTTGTTATTGTATTACCTTTTCTGATAACAGAGGAGGCTTTAAAAAGTTCATTCATTCTAGGTGTTTCCTCAAAATGGAACATACCAGTAATAAAGCTCATACTATCTGCAAAACCACTGCAACATTTAAAAGCTTGCTTTAAATGAACTTTTTTAGCTTTACAGTTTTATTTAAAGTTTGGTAATTGAAAGTTCAAAAAGAATCCTAAAAAATGGACCAGCATCTTTTACATAGAAACATACAAGCCTTTGCAAAACCACAAAGTTAAATTGCTAATTTTAGTCTCCAATTTTGGTCTATTTATCTGTCATAAAGAAGTATGTGTGCATTTTAAAATTCCATTCATTTTTTAAAAAAACCCTGAAGTATGAACAGCTCATTTCTTAGCCTCACTCTAAAGTGGAGAAAGGGCTACATACTTATGAGAGAATACCTATTAAAGTTGAAAATGGTCCACAATATGTAGGATGGAGGAGAAGGCATCCAGAGGAACTGGAATTCCTCCTTTTTGAAAAGGTCCTTCCATACAAGTAGAAGTAAACATGAATGAATCCTGCCCCTAACTCTCCTGCAAATTGTTTAAATATTTGTCCAGATAACTCAAGCCTCTTGCTTTCTCTGGCTAGATGCTCAGAGTCCTCCTAGGATCCTTCAAAGGTCTGTGTTAAGAAGATGAAGACTGGACAAATACGCATTATGGAGTCTAAAAGAAAGATTCCCCACTCTAGCCAAAATAAAGTCTGAGACTTTTAGACTTGCAGCCTCATGGAAGCAAATTTATGTGAATAACTGATTTTTTTTATGCAGATACTTATTCACCTGACATGTAGGTGGTAGAAATTAAGGTTTAGCAATTTCTATAGAGAATTTGCTTATCTACAGTGTCAAAGTAAGATTAAAAGCCCAAGTGCTGCATGTCATATGTAAAAGAGATCTGAGATTTCACTGGTGAACCTTATAAATCAATAAATATTTACATGTATGTATATATGAGATCAGGCAAGCAGTATTTACCTCAGAGTTTCCTCTTGTTTGGGCAACCTTATCCAGACAATATTCAAAGAGAAAGCTTAGTTTTATTGGTACAGTTACTAGCAACCTATCATGACTTGTATCATTTCTGAAACTTCTGCAGTTAGACCTACTTAAAATTAAACCAGTACATTACATTAATAAAGTCATAACCTACCTCTTAAGCGGTGCCCTACCTTGTTCATCAGTTATCCACATAGCCATCAGACTTTTCTGCTTTTACTGGTTATTATTACACATTGTTATGGTGACACCTAGAGAAACCAGCCAGAGATCCAGCATTATCATAGGTAGAGCTGGATAATATTTGAAGTTCCTCCCTAAAATCACAGGCAAAGTCAGTGACAGAGGTGTCACTCCCAGCTGATATCTGATCTGTCCCTAGAATCCTCCAAGAACAGAGAATTCACAGTCTCTCAACTAGCCTCTTCCACATTTTAGCTGGGTTTACAAAGGAAAGATTTTCCAGGTGTTTAAATTAAAACTAACTGGTTGAAATTTAAGCCCTCTGGGTTTTGCTCTCTGTATGCTATGGTTTAGTATAATGTGGATTGTTCTCTTCGCTTTTCCTATGATATTTCGTATCTTGCAGATATGAAATGCAGATATATAATCTCTAACAATCCCCATTCCTTCCATCTCTCTTCATAGGACTTTTTGCTTCCTAGATTCTGATCATTCTTTTTGCACCACTGTCTTTTCTATTCAACAGATTTTCTGTTTCCTAAATTAAATGCCTAATACTGGATACAATACGGCTGCTGTGCTCAGTGCTGGTAAGGCACATCCTGAGGATTATTAGAAATGTAATGCCTTCACATTTCAGTGCTGTCTTTATGCAGGGTCAATGCCATTCTTCTCTCTGTTGTGCTATTATACTAATAATCAGTCCCTTCTCCCAAGAACTTGCATTTTAAATAAAAAATGAGAGAGAACTCTCAGATGCAATCAGCACAGCAGCACACTATGAACGTAAGAGTCCAGGCGTGACTGACTATTTAATAGTCATCAGTGACACAGGAAATGAGAGACAAAACAGGATGCAATAGTGTTTGCACAAGGCATTTTGAACTTCTCGTGTTTCTTATTACATCCTTCCTCAAAGCTTTCAGTTTGCCAATGTCATTGTCACTACCTTTGTCTCATCCAAACTGCCTACTTTCCATAATGTCTCTATCTCCACAAATTGTAGGGTTCTTTATCCATGTACCCATTGGAAGATTAATCTTTAAGACACAAAACCTAACCTGTACCACAATTAATTTGTAAACTATTTAATTTAAAATATCTATTTACCTAGTTTTTTCAACTTTGCAATCTATACCTTTTCTTGGAATGTGTTCCGTGGATTTGTTGATTTTTTTCTCTTGTATTTTAGACAATGACATAAGTACTGGTAAGAAAGGGAGAGTAGATTTCACCAGTTGAATAGTTCTCTTTGCTGATGATTCCAGCACCAAGTCCCACTTTGCCTGACCTACTGCTGAAAACATGAAACAAAGCATCAGGATACTCTTCTTGACTACTTCTGTTGAGGCTTATCTCCCTTTAACACCTGCCTACTATCTCAGTTAGTTTTGCTCCCTATGACCATCATCAACACACACAAACAACTACTCATCTCACTCTCCAGTAAAACAGTCGTGTTTTGATGCATTCAAGGAAGCAATAAGCCAGACACAATCATATAGCTAAATCATACATTTATGATGTCTCAAATTGATGTCAGGTAAAGTCCGTCCATCAAAGTTGGCTGTGTATGAACTTAACTAGCATCACTAGCACCAAATGGATTATCAACATGAGAGGGACTGTGAAGGCTATTGTAGTTTTTAAGAAATACCAATCGAGTTATGCCAGTAGTACAGATGGGAACTGTGTAGTTATCACAGAATGGAAATCAGCCCTAAGGTACATATAGGCAGTATTTCATAAAATAGTTAATAATTTTTTAATATCTATACAAACTTTGCTTTTAAATAATGTATTATATTGACTTACACTTCATAAATGGTAAGCTTTCCACATTATGTATTTTGATAGTATTGTTGAAACTGTTGTGCTCTAGCAAGTTATCATTGTTTTCTTCTGGGGATAAGTACATCTCTGTAAATTGTTATCACTAAACTTAGAGTCTTGCAAGCTTTTTCACAGGAGTGCAATTATAAATACATACATATTAATGTCATCCATTTTTAGTCATTTCTTATTTTACTGTATCTCTAACAAGACAGTGAATTTATTTCACTGAGAGGTAAATTTATTTTCCTGCAACTCAGAAAGTCTTTGTAAATCCCAATACAATACCTTCTTTAAACAATAGACATTATCTATAAAAAAATGTTAAATTTTGTTGTTGTTGGTTTAGTTTCTAAGGCAACTATTGAAAACAACTTGTCATGGATGTTATACACTTATCTAGATGATACATACAGGCAAAGATACCGACAACTCGTTTTTTCTCAAGAAATGCAGTAAACTTAACTGTTTCCAAATAAACAGCAGTTCTTTACACTTGTTAAAAGTATGAGTCTGCCTAGACTAAGATTGCAACTATGTACTTAGGAGCGCTCGTCTCCATCATGTGTTTAATACTGGTACTTCACATTTGAATAATAATTTTATACACGTAGATCTCAAATTAGTTTTCATAACAGTAGCAGCACTATTTTCACAAAGAACTAACAGAGAAAAAAAGAAAATTGAGGAAATACTTATTTTCTATAGACAAAGTATAGATGAGTGTTAAAGCACTGAACTGGAACAGTGAGACAGAGAATCAACCCTCAGATTTATCACTAACTGTCTGGATTGCCTTAAAAAAGTCATAGTATGTACTTGTTTGCAAGTCGTCTAAAAAGAACAGCATACATTTCATATATACGTATTTAAAGTGTTTCAATATCTACTGAGGAAACTGGATGCAATTATTATGACCTCAAAAATCAACATGCTGTTTTACAAGTTTCTTGCAACTTTTAACAAGTCCTCTCATTTGTGTATCTCAGTACACTGACTTGTGAAATGTGAATACAGACACTTTCATCAAGATAGAAGCTATTCTGAGAGAAGATTAGATATGGTTCATAATTAAGTATTAGGTACTGGGGCGCTGAAAGATGACACATAATTCCCAACCAATGAAAGTTCTTTTCCTGGCAGTCAACTTACTCAGTAAAAACCCATTGAGTCTGACCATATGTACACTGGGACGAAGTGTTGCCTCAGTGGGTATTCTGGCATTCTCTTCAAGGGGCAGCAATTTCAATTGACTTCCTGCTTCCTCTAGTCTATTCACATCCAGTTTGTGCTCTAGCATCAGTCAGCCTGAACAAAAGAGTCTCCTTCCTTTTTCTTCCATGGTATACCTCTACATCACCTAGGGGACCTAGGAGGCGAAGGGGAATGGAAAAAGGTCCCTGCTCGGGGCCGCAGGCGAATCCCCTCCCGGCCTCCCTCACCCTCACCTTCTCAGCTGCCCCTACATAACAGATATGGGGCTCTGGAACTTGAGGGCCAGGCTAACGAGGACGTGGATGAAAGTCCATCTGCGGGGCTGCCTAGGGCGAGACAGCCTGCCCCACGCATCACAACCACCTCTACCAAGGCAAAAAGGAGGGTGGTTGTTGTAGGTGATTCCCTCCTGAGGGGAACGGAGGGCCCAATATGCCGGCCTGACCCGACCCACAGGGAGGTCTGCTGCCTCCCTGGGGCCCGGGTGAGGGAGGTCATGAGGAAACTCCCCAGTCTGGTACGGCCCACCGATTACTACCCGCTGGTAGTTTTGCAGGTTGGCAGCGAGGAGATAGAGCAAAGAAGCGTGAAAGGGATGAAGAAGGACTTTAAGGCGCTGGGGAGACTGATTGATGGATCGGGTGCGCAGGTGGTGTTTTCTGCAATCCCTTCAGTGGCGGGGAGGAACACTGAAAGGAATAAGAAAGCAAACATGGTCAACGCGTGGCTCAGAGACTGGTGCCACCAGAGGAATTTTGGATTCTTTGACCATGGGGTGGTCTCCGTGGCACCGGGCCTGCTGAGTGCAGGTGGTGTCCAGCTGTCCCCAAGGGGGAAAAGAATCCTTGCCCGTAAGTTGGCAAACCTCATCAGGAGGGCTTTAAACTAGACTCGAAGGGGGAAGGGGATGAAGCCAGGCTACCCAGAGGTGAGCCTAGGGGTGGCATGCCATTGCCGGGGGCAAGACCGATAGCCCAGCTCAAGTGCATCTACTCCAATGCACGCAGCATGGGCGGCAAACAGGAGGAGCTGGAAGCCATCGTGCGGCGGGGCAGCTATGACGTGGTCGCCATCACAGAAACATGGTGGGACGACTCGCATGGCTGGAGTGCTGCGATGGAGGGCTATAAGCTCTTCAGGAGGGACAGGCAAGGAAGGAGAGGCGGTGGGGTGGCTCTGTACGTCAAGGAGTGCTTTGATTGTATAGAGCTGGATGATTGTCACGACGGGGTTGAATGCTTATGGGCAAGGATGAGGGGGAAGGCCAACAAGCCGGATATCCTGCTGGGGGTCTGTTATAGACCACCCGACCAGGGCGTAGAAGCTGATGAAGTGTTCTTCAAGCGACTGGCAGAAGTCTCGCAGTCGCAAGCCCTTGCTCTTGTGGGGGACTTCAACTTACCGGATGTCTGCTGGAAGTACAACACAGCTAAGAGGAAACAGTCCCGGAGGTTCCTCGAGTGTGTCGAAGATAACTTCCTGACGCAGCTGGTAAGCGAGCCTACAAGGGAAGGTGCCCTGCTTGACCTGCTGTTTACGAACAGAGAGGGTCTGGTGGGTGAAGTGAAGGTCGGAGGCCGTCTTGGGCTTAGCGACCATGATATGATAGAGTTTTCAATATTTAGCCAAGTAAGGAGGCGGGTGAGCAACACCGTTACCATGGACTTCCGGAGGGCAGACTTTGCCCTGTTCAGGACACTGGTCGGGAGGGTCCCTTGGGAGACGGTCCTGAAGGGCAAAGGGGCCCAGGAAGGATGGATGTTCTTCAAGAAGGAAATCTTGAAGGCGCAGGAGCAGGCAGTGCCCCTGTGCCGTAAGAAGAGCCGGCGGGGAAGACGGCCGGCCTGGCTCAACAAGGAGCTTATGCTGAGGCTTGGGGAAAAAAAGAGAACTTACCACCTCTGGAAAAAGGGGCAGGCAAGTGAAGAAGAGTACAAGGACCTTGTTAGGTCATGCAGGGAGGGAATTAGGAAGGCGAAAGCCCAGCTAGAGCTCAACCTGGCCACGGTCGTGAGGGACAACAAAAAAAGCTTCTATAAATACATTAACAGCAAAAAGAGGGCCAAGGAGGATCTCCATCCTCTACTGGATGCGGCGGGGAACCTTGTCACGAAGGATGAGGAAAAGGCTGAGGTACTTAATGCCTTCTTTGCCTCAGTCTTTAACAGCCACACCGGGTATCCTCAGGGTATCCGTCCCCCTGAGCTGGATGACAGGGATGGAGGGCAAAATAGGCTCCCCATGATCCAGGAGGAAGCAGTTAACGACCTGCTATGGCACCTGGACACTCATAAGTCTATGGGGCCTGATGGCATCCACCCAAGGGTGCTGAGGGAGCTGGCGGAGGAGCTTGCCAAGCCGCTCTCCATCATTTATCAACAGTCCTGGTCAACGGGGGAGGTCCCGGATGACTGGAGGCTTGCCAACGTGACGCCCATCTACAAGAAGGGTCGGAAGGAGGATCCGGGGAACTACAGGCCTGTCAGCCTGACCTCGGTGCCGGGGAAGGTTATGGAGAGGCTCATCTTGAGGGCGCTCACGGGACACGTGCAGGTTACCCAAGGGATCAGGCCAAGCCAGCACGGGTTCATGAAAGGCAGGTCCTGCTTGACCAACCTGATCTCCTTCTATGACCAGGTGACCCGCCTAGTGGATGAGGGGAAGGCTGTTGATGTTGTATACCTGGACTTCAGCAAAGCCTTTGACACTGTTCCCCACAGTATTCTCCTAGAGAAGCTGGCGGCCTGTGGTTTAGACAGGTACACTCTTCGCTGGGTAAAAAACTGGCTGGATGGCCGAGCCCAGAGGGTTGTGGTGAATGGGGTGAAATCCAGCTGGCGGCCGGTCACAAGCGGAGTCCCCCAGGGCTCGGTTTTGGGACCGGTCTTGTTTAATATCTTCATTGATGATCTGGATGAGGGGATAGAGTGCTCCCTCAGCAAGTTTGCAGATGACACCAAGTTGGGAGGGAGTGTTGATCTGCTTGAGGGCAGGAAGGCTCTGCAGAGGGATCTGGACAGACTGGATCGATGGGCTGAGGCCAACCGGATGAAGTTCAATAAGGCCAAGTGCCGGGTTCTACACTTCGGCCACAACAACCCCAGGCAACGCTACAGGCTTGGGGATGAGTGGCTGGAAAGTTCCCCTGCAGAAAAGGACCTGGGGGTGTTGATCGACAGCCGGCTGAATATGAGCCAGCAGTGTGCCCAGGTGGCCAAGAAGGCCAACGGCATCCTGGCTTGCATCAGAAATGGTGTGGCCAGCAGGAGCAGGGAGGTGATCATGCCTCTGTACTCGGCTCTGGTGAGGCCGCACCTCGAATACTGTGTTCAGTTTTGGGCCCCTCACTACAAGAAGGACATTGAGGTGCTGGAGCGTGTCCAGAGAAGGGCGACGAAGCTGGTGAGGGGTCTGGAACACAAGTCTTATGAGGAGCGGCTGAGCGAGCTGGGGTTGTTTAGCCTGGAGAAGAGGAGGCTGAGGGGAGACCTTATCGCTCTCTACAACTACCTGAAAGGGGGTTGCAGAGAGGTGGGTGTTGGTCTCTTCTCCCAAGTGACTAGTGACAGGACTAGAGGAAATGGCCTCAAGTTGCGACAGGGGAGGTTCAGGCTAGACATTAGGAAAAAGTTCTTCACTGAGAGAGTGGTGAAACACTGGAATAGGCTGCCCAGGGAGGTGGTAGAGTCACCCTCCCTGGAGGTATTCAAGGAGCGTGTGGATGTGGCATTGTGGGATGTAGCTTGATGGACATGGTGCTGTGTGGTGTTGGGTGGGTTGTGGCTTGTTATTGTTGTTGTGTGGCGTGGGTTTTGTGGTTGTGTTGTGGTTTGTTTCCCCCCCCCCCCCCCCCCCCCCCCCCCAGGTTGGACTCGATGATCTTACAGGTCTTTTCCAACCGTACTGATTCTGTGATTCTGTGATTCTGTGATCACCCTGAAATTCATTACCCTCTCCTCCTAAGGCTTTTGGAAGTGACAAGATTTATCAGCTACTGGATAAGTGAATACAGTATATAGCATAGTAGTATTTCATCTAGTATTCTCCACAAAGATGCCTGAGAAATATCAAGGGACCTCCAACCCCTATGTTCACAAAACATATGTTCACAGTCCACAAAACATCTATTAGTTGGGAATTATTTCTTTGATTCTGTACCTTGTTTACTGCTGATGTACATAGGCTAGTACATCCACCTATCTTGCTGAAAATAGGCTACTACTGCTAGTTGAAAAAAGTAGTAGGTTGGAAATAAAAGCAAAATTCACAAGTGATCCTTCACAGTGCCTGCCAAACGTAAACAAAGAACATTTATAAGGCTTAGAACAGACCCAAATTAATATTACAGAAAACAGGAAGTGAAACAATTATCTATTTTTCAGCTTAAACTGCATGCTTATAGTATCTTAGCATGTGCAAATTGTTATGTCTAAACTTATATATTTACATTTTTAAAATGCTTTATGGAATTTGTTTCAACAACCTTTCAGTACTGTCCACACAAACTTTGTATATTTACACTGACTGCTCACTCCAGCTTTCAAGTGCATCAGAAGAAAGAGCACTGAAAAATAAGATGGAACAAAAATTCTGCAAGTGGCTTATACAGACATGGTCTAATGAATGTTTCAGCATGAAAAAGACAGCTGTCTATAAAAGATCTTTGAAAGTACTATTAGTAGCTACAGATACGAAACTACTACTCATTCTGTTTATTTTACATATAACTAAGAAATCAAAGAAATGTAGGATTTTTGCATGTTTCTAAAATGCTGCATACTGTCCTCCTCTCCCCTGCTCTTTCTTTCTCCACACACACTATAGAAACAGAAGAAACAAGCTGACTGTTATCTGTCTCAAACATTAGAAAATTGTTACTTTTCTCATTCCATTTTTTAATTGAAATTGAACAGTTCATTTTTCCAAGAGAATACTGAAAAAATGGTCCAAAATTTAGGTTAAAAAATCTTGAAATATTTGTCATTTCTTCCAACACTGTAGTTTCAAAATAACTTTGAGCCAGCAACACACAGTACTGCTGCTACTGAAGGAAGTTGTCCCTGCTTGGGATAGAGTGGGTCCTAACCACTCCTTCCTTTTACGTCAAGAGCACAAACGATGAGGACCACAGGAAAAATCCTTATGTTATTTTTAAGTGAATAAGTCAAGAAAATCAACACAGAGTTGTGAAGCAGGCAGATTTTTTTTTTCACTGACCCCCCCCTACTTTTTTTTCCTGCGGTCTAATTCTATGCATAGCCCCACTTCCAAGAAGATGTTAAACTGTTGCACGATGTAAAAACAATAAAGATAATTTTAAATTATTAAGAAATGCAGGTTTGTCATTCTGCTTCAGAATATTGAACCTAGAAAATAAAATTATGGCAGACTTCTTTTATCATGACAGTAATGAAAAGAACTTACAGACAACGTAGTAAAGGGTGTGATGATATTATTGTATAATCCTATGAAAACTATAGTAGTAAAAAAAGACCGCTCGAAGTCTGGTACCTGCTCCCGGGACTGGCTAATAATGGATACTACAAAGATGAAGGAGAATGTATGTGCAATTCATTTTCTAATCTCGCTTAAGTATGGATATTGCTCCACGACTTCTTGAGTGAAAGCTGAGACCTCATAGTATTTGATTGGGCTGTACGCTACCTTGGTGGGTGGCAATCCATATTTTCTTTTTAAAAGGAACTGCTACCACATGTGTTCATTTCTGGGAAGGTTGTTACTATACAGAGAAAATCACAGAATATGTGATTTGTGAGTATGTGAACCATTTGTTTTCCTTCTTTCCCCAACTGGACAGGTAGTCTATCTCAGTGTTCGTCTGTTCCCTTCTACTCCCCTTCTGTTTTATTCTACTTTTCTTCAAAGCATAGCCTTTAAGCAATGAGAACAAGTGAGCAGATTATAGAGACAGACACTACTATAAAGTATTGATTTACTAGTGTGCCAGATAATTATAATATTGCATAAGTAATACCTGAAAAACTGAAACTAGCAGGTAACTAAGAAGCATGTATGGAGTGTGAAAATTTGCTTGGGTGAAAAAGATAACATTTTATTTGGAATTTCTCATATGTTTTAGCACTTTACCTGTTTGAATACATACCAGGGAGACTGTATTCAGGACAAAAAAATAACCACCGGGGCAGAGAAAATAAAAAGAAAATAAAAGAAATGGAAAGCAATAAAATTTAAAATACAGGAATATTTATCAGTTCTGTTTCATTTAGAAAGCTTTGATTTTGATTGCACTGCAGCTGCAAAACATTAAGAATAAGTTGACTAAGTCAAGTATATAGAGCTGAATAGAGTATACTCCAATTTTATCTTTTAAAGGCAATTTACCTTAAATCATTTTTTTATATATATATCCATACGAGCCCACCAACTACAATATACCATAGTATGTAAGTGACATCTTGTAATGAATTACTTTTCTTAAAAAAGTTGCTGTTGCATCCAAAGCACAATTTCCTCTCTTCAAGCCTGACCTTGTAATTTTCATGTTCTCTACATACTCTAAATAAGTATGCGAGAAAAAGATTCTGATTAAATTAGATGTCTAAGATAAAATTCTACTGTCATGACACTCTTCATGTTTTAATGAAGTTTGAAACTGAGAAAAATCTGGAGAAGATGGTTGACAGTAATTCTTAGCTACATCCTTCTAGTAAAATATATGTTTAATCAGTGAAATCATGCTGATTTGGGGAGTTCACTATGCACGTCTCTGAATCTGGAGAAAAATACAGTAAAGTACAAAAGGCGACTAAGATTTGGATGACCGACACTATCTCCATAAAGGCAAATAAATTTTTTCAAAATTACACTGATAATAATGGAGGATGTCCTTGCCAGCAGCAGTTAAAGAAGCAAGACTTACGTCTCTCTGCAGAAAGAGGTTGGATTATGCTAAACGTCTGGTCCAAGATACGTGTAAAGGCTCTCTGGGGACTATATATCAATCAGCTAGCCTTTATTTCTAAGACAGGGGAAATAAATACAGTAGCTCTTGAGCAGCTTTTTGGTTTTGTTTTATTACTCTCACTAGAAATGCATCTTCAGCTTTGGAAAATGGAAGCATACAGAAGCTATTACAGATAAAAATAAGCCAGCCACACCACTGTAAGCATGTAGTAAACAGGCATAAATGGATACACAAACAGTAAAATTAAACATAAATCTAACGGAGGAGGATTTAAAAAGCTTTTTATTTGGGTAAGTGTCCGTGCCTCTTCAAACTATCAAAACTATCCATTGCCAGAAAAATACTCAGCTCCTAACAAAATCTCTTCCTCTGTACTCACTGCCACTTTCTTTGGAATGAGAAAAGATACCTATTTCTCAGAAAGAAAGAATAAAAGGGGCTATTCTGGCACTGAGCTTTTCTATCCTAGAAATGGCAGAAATATTTTAGAAATATCATGCTGCCATTGCTGGCTAGAGATGCGAGGCAGACACGTTCCAACAATACTTGACTGATTATAAAGAAAACCTATGGAGAGAAAACAACAGTAGATTTAGTAGGCCTGACCATCAATGAACAAAATAGTACTAACTTAAGTTGAATAGAATGTATGCCCATTGGTATTCCACTGAAATTATTGCAGAAGAAGAGTAGTCTTACATCAGACTATTAAGCTCCATAGGAATTTGTTTCAGAATTGAATCCTCAGTACAACAATGCATTTGATTTCTTCTATTTTGGTAATAAATAATAATGGGATTTCCTGTTCGTCCTAGGCTCCAGAGTTAATTTCAGCTGATTAGGCAACTAGAAGTGATATGCAAATTAATCTATTCAACTTCTACGTTATAACAAAACCAACTCAAAAATTAAAACTGTGAAAGATATACTCAGATTTTAGGGACGATCCAGACAGAAAGATATGAAAATGTACATTGTTCAGTATATGTGCGTAGCTTTGAAGAGTTTAAAAAACAAACAAAAAAGAGAAGTTCTCTAATTCTGCTCTGACTTTAAAGACCAACTTCAATCAGTAAAAATGCTGCAACATAACCTTATGGGAATTCAGACCTTTTCTTCTTAACAGGTCTGACATGGTATTTGTGGGTCTCAAGATGATAATTTTATATGCCAGCCAAAACAAAAATCTGACAGCAAAGTTGCATTTCTTTACTGCTTCCTACTTTACTACCATATGACCTTGCCTTTATATAGGTCTTTAATAACATGTAAGGCAGAAAACTTCGTACTTTCCAAAGCGTATTGGTCCTATATAAACTTTGGTCAAAAAAACACACAGTGCATACATTGCCAACAGACAGCTACTGTTGGCAAGATTATAATACTTCACCTACTCTGTAGTATATATACAAACACATTTTAACTAAGGTGCAGATTTTTCCTCTTTTTTCTCTCCCTTACTGGTCACTGAGACAATAGTATATACAGCATATGTCAAAATGAAAAGATACGTTTTTCAAATTCTCTGCGAGATTCTTTACTCTCTTTCCACTTGAACTCTAACATCTGAATTTAAATACCTGTCCCTTGTTACCTCTATAGTATGATCTCATATCTTAAACTTTAAAAAAGCACACTTTGGAGTTTTCAGTGGTTCTTCAGAAACCTTTCATGAGATATTGCTTTAGACTGCTCTTGAAGCACATTTCTATTAAGAATATGAAAATTGTCTGCAAGCTAAATTTCCACAGGCTTGTTTGCTGCTTTTCTTTGTGTTTACACATACAATAAAAATAATAAGCTTCCTGAAGGAGAGTTTCAGTAATATAGGAGCCTGGTAGTGAATTTTCTGATCTAGGCACTCAGTAACCCAGTTCGCTTGTAACTCAGTTTGGTTATGATCAGAGGTTATGATCTCATAGTTCTTTGGTAAATAGAGTGCAGTATCTTTTCAGAGATGAGATCAGAGATGTTAGCTTTCTGAAAGAAAATTAACCTTTTTAATAAAAAATTAAAATACTTTACAAATAATATCTATCCTAAAGACATTTTTAGTCTTTAACAAATATTCTTGATTAAAAGTAATATAAAGCAACATCTGTATGCACTCAAGAGTTTAATTTATCTTAAAATAGGAAATTAGCTTTCCACAGAAGGTATATTTCAAGCACTTCTTTTCTTAGCCAAACCCCATTCCTGACTACAAGTGATATAAAATAGTGATATGCCCTACATGAAAACCTGAAAAATATGTAAACTGTGGGATTCTGTGAAAAAAGATATTGTATTAAGAACACAGACTGATTACAAAAGACATCACTGATGTAGTAGTGAAGGCAAATATCCAAAGAAATTGTGATGCATATTTGATAATACCACTCATTAAGTAATGTTGTCCAAGGAAGCTACAGCTCTGGATCTAGAAATCCACACTCCAAACACGTTTAAAACACGTATTTAAAATTAAGCACAGTAACACAGAAGTTGTTACTTTGGAGACTAAACAAAAATAATCAACTTCTTCCTTGCAGTTTTCTCAGAGCTGTTATTTTTTATATTCTTCCATTAAAACAGTTTAGCATAATTAAATTAAAAAGAATTCAAAATAATTGTCTAGATTTTGCAGCCAGTGTCACCACTTGTAGCCTTCAAGGGCTGGCAGATGTAGTAGCACAGTTTCTCTTTCATTTGTGGCTTGTTGCCTACAATTATTACTGCTTAAGAAGAAATGTTATATGTTAGTTGTTTACATCAGAAAGTGACAGTCTCCACAGCACAGGGATAAAATCATCCTTTTCAGTGCTCAGCTTGATAAGCCTAGGGGCAACAGCTGCTGTCATTTCAGCTGTTTGTCTTTAAACATGTACTTTTTGGTACCTCAAGATGACATTTCTTCTTCAAGCGAAGCCCAAAGCTCACAAAGTCATCCTCCAATGTAAAGAATATAAATTCCTAACTGATACTAAACTAAATAACCACCAGCATGCTTCATCTGGAGGTAGATGCTAATGTGTCGAATCTAAACCACAGGCACTTTCTATGTTTTAGGGTGCTGCAGTGTTATTTTGCACTATCTGTTTGTAGCTAAAAAAAGAAAAAAGAATTGAAAAACCAAGTTTAAAATAGACAAAGCCTCTGATTATCTTTTCTACCAAGAGCAGAAAATCTCTCTTATGTGTCATTTTTGAATACACAAATCACATCCTTATTTCATGTCCAAACAATTGCTTTCATACTCCTGAAGGCTGTAAGAAAGGATACAGTTTTAACCATCCAGCTCTCATCACCGCTAATAATCAGTTCATTTGAACTGAATCTCCCCTGAGGAACATCTAGAATTAATTAGAACTGATCGAACAGCACAAACTGTAATTTGTTGATGCTTTAGCAAATACGTCTTATCAGTTAGCTCCATAATAGTGGTAGAGCTTGTTATTTGTTTGTAAATACTTGGACAGTTACCATTTTATTTATAAAAAATGCTGATCACTGCTGAAGGGCTTGTGAATTTCTGCATAAATTTTGATTAATCTCCATATCAATGATGCATTATATATTATTCCTCATTCATTATTCCTCAATAGTTATTTTATTCTAAGAATTTAGGCCATCTAATGACTGAGCAAATACAATGCCATGTGATTTAAGGGCCAAATCACATACCAGGAATACTGAAAAGCAAACAATTAAAGACATAACCGCATCAAAATTTCACAGAGAAACTTCTGGATGGTATTTTCACATTGCACAGCCAAGAAAAATTAATGTTGCAGGTAACGCACTGTCAGGAACAATTGAGGATGTTTGGGAGACTCCAAATATTGTTCATTCCTGTTACATACAATAATATTTATCAGTGTATCATGTAATGCATTGTGCATATATACACACATGGAGAGGCTTTGGCTTTTGCGGGGCATAAGTTTTGGGGCAACTAGTGTAACTGTGCATAATGTTGTGCAGGAGTGCACAACCTGACCTACAGAAGATAAATAAATAGCTAATAATAGTGATAATGACAAGTAGGCAGCTAGGAAAGGCATGCAGAGAAGATGGTGTTGTTGCCAATATAATAATAAGCTTTTCTGTAAAATTCAGAAACTATTCATAAACAATGCTTGGCAGCTTTTAGACTAGCATAGATATTCACAAATATTAAATATTAATATTTTAGATGTGTTGTTAGAGTTGTTCTCTGTCTTTTCCACAAGACGATGAGGATGACAGAAACCTACTCACAAAGATTATTTTGTGGCACTAAAGAGGTATAGCTATTCAAAACACGAAGGGTTGGTAACTGCCTACAGACAACTGACAAGACCCCGCTGGTAGCTACAGCAGAAAGATCTTGCAACATTATTCATTTAAATAGACTTTTGCTTTCCCTGGTCACAGCCTCAGCAGATGCAGTGTGAGGGAGTGTGCAAACAATGATCTCCTCCCTCTTCCCCTCCCTCGACTTGTTTGCTCCCTTTCTCCCACAGATCATGACAACCAGCCGGTTCTGAAAGCAACCACACCGATTCTGCTTGCCAAATATTAAAATAATAAATTTGGGGACTCATATAAATTACAGTATCTGCTGGCTGGAACCACTGGACCAGAAAAGGAGGGAGGTAACAATACTCTGGCAGACCATAGATTAATGTCATAGTGCTGTTTAAACTTCATCTGTTCTATGTGCTTCAGAGGTTAAAAAAATTGCAAGCTAAGACAGTAATATCATCTTACTCTGTTAAAGACACCTATTAGTCATGTCCCAGGCAAATAGGGATTTATGACTCAGACATAATTCTTCCAAATATGCCTGCTGTTCATAAAAGGCAGAGATATATGACTCAAAAATAACATTGAGACAGGAATAATTTTACACTTCACTTTGCAACATCGACTTTCCTCCAGAACTTATAGCAAAATCTTCACGTTTTATGAATAGGTTTCTGCCAATGCTATAGATTTATTGCTACAGCTTCCTAATCAGGTGAATTTCTCAGTCAAACAGAAGAGGAATAATTTCAGATGGGGAACAAAGACATATGTAGATCTTTGTTTTCTGTACAACTGTACACTGAGGATAAATTAAACTACATGTCACATAGCCTGTGTAATGACCTCATTTAAAATCTCCATTTTGTTGAAACAACTTGCTACTACAATTCAAGTACATTCCCAGGACCTTTCCCTAACAAGTCTTCCAAATTCCAGTTCTGGTTTGGTTCTCACAGAGGAGTGTGCATTTTAAGAGTGAAATGAAAAAAGTAGATGTAGGGAGAGATACACAGCTGCTGATTAGGTCTACAATGTAACAAAACATGGATAAATGTTCTTTCATCAAACTGTTGTAATCAGGGCCCAGTTCCTGCAATGTGATCCCCATGGCAGGTCCTGGCCATTGGAGACCTGGGCAGACTGCTGGGGGCATGGGGGGACATCCTCTACTTGCTCCATCAGCCCTGGTCTGCTTCTCATGCCCTAGTGCACACGCTTACACCCTCACTCATTGACGGGCACCGTTATTATTTTCTTAGTAGATCATTAGTAAGGCAACAAAATAAATATCTTCTGAAGTTCACGTCCATTTAATTCAGCTCACACCTTTAGGAGGAGCTTTGCTTCTTTTTAGTAATGACAAGTTTGCAATGGCTTCACCTTCTAATAAAGACAACTGCCTTTTGGTTTCAGATGCCAGAAATTTTGAAGTTCATGGATCTGCTCCTTCCTCAAGAACACTTTTCAGTCCCTCTTTTTAATAAGCACCGACCACTCACGAGGGGCAATCCCTGAGACACGACCACACAACTGTGCCCAGCTGACATCTTGGCTGTACAGTACACTTGGTGGATGTGGATAACTGCTATTCTGAGAATTAAAAATATTACTATCTGATAAAATTTGGGGAAAGTTTAATATTATGTCCATAAATCAAGACTGTGTTATTCTTTATCTCTCCCTCTTAAACAGCTGTTCTCCTTAAAGAATGTCACTTGTCCAGTTAAGAAGCAGAAATAAGTAAGTGATAAACCACAGACCTGAGGAGAAAACAGACAAAGTAATACCCAGAAAGATCTCAGAGGTGGCTTAGGGGCTAAATTTTGTTTTTATGTATTTCTGTATTTCCTAGTCAAGATCTTTGATTGATGTGCATTAGCACAGCTCTTACTAGAGTTGAGTGAATACCTGTACAAGCAAAAAGCATATCCAGTGCATTGTTTTATTTAAGGTGTTCGGGAGAAGCTGGCTATTTCAGTGATCTAACACCAAAAATAATCCTCATCTGTGACAGTATTTCACAGGTCTATACCAGTTTTAGCCCACAATGAAGGCTAAAAATGGGTGAAAGGGCAGAGATCTGCCTTACAATCCAAATGAAAGACATAATGACAGAGTTCATCATCACTGTGCTCATTGCCCAAACTGCCACAAGGTCCTCAAGTTGCTCAGACCGCCATCAGGTGCACAACTAAATGCAACATACAGTCAAAGTTGAAGCCTGATGAAGAGCAATGCCACTGCCACATTGGTTTCCTTCTGCTGAAATCTTTGCTGGCGTCTGCCAGGATGATTTGTGCCCAATGCTAATGGCAGTGCTCTCTCACAACTTCTCGCATAATATGTCGCACTTGGACTGGATGAAAACATATCTATGCTTAGAAAACAGCAGAGTTTTAACAAGAGTTAACGTGAGGTAAAAATCTACCAAAAGCTGCCCAGCTTGCCCTACTGCGTGCCATGGAGGTTGATACGGGCTCTGTGATGGGGAAAGCAGGCTGAACTTCACTTTGAAGGTCCATGTCAGTGGCCTCATTGGTGTTTGGCAGCCTGCACTGCCCCCTCGGCCCAGCCCGGCCCAGCCCAGCCAGGTGCTGTGTGAGAGGGAGCCAGGGCAGGCCTTGGCTGGGGCCTGCCTCCACGTTTGGGAGCTATTGTGGAGCCCCAGCCCTCAGCACAGGCCACGAGCCTCGCCTCCCCAGCCGCCTGTCTCATCCCGGCACCCACCTCATCACCACCACCGCTGCCTTGCCTGGACATCACCGGGCAACAGCGCCCCGGACCATGGCCCCACTCGGCTTGCTGGGGCACAGTGGGACTGTGCCTGCTGGGGGGGGGAAAGGAGGGCCTGGCCCTGCTGGCCTGTGGGCCCACGCTGGCCCCTGACACTCCTGGAGCAATTTTCTTTTCCCCATTAAGTTTCTTTTTAGTCTTCTACTTAGCCCAAGTTAAAAACACCACATGTTTCACAGCAAAGATACACTATGTCCTGAGTCCTCTGTGAGCCCATTGTGGTACTGGCGTCACTGCAATTTACTGACTAACGCCCATTCAAACCAATCCTCGGCAAGGCTGAAGGTTCAGCAAGCACATGTATGCCTGAGTGACTTCTCATAATTTTGTAGGTACAAACCTCTCCCGTCTGTTGTCTGAGCCTGCTTAGCTGTGACTAGCACAGAGTCCAACATACTTCCGTAAAAAATCAAGAATCAAATTTTAAATTCTCTCTTCCACAATCAGACAAAATAATATGACATGCTGCTTGAATTTTTCTCTTTGCTAATGTAGTCACATATTTGTTATCACAGTATTAGTACTCACAAGCATTTAGTATCAGCTTTCTTCCCAAAATCTCAAGACTATCTTAAAGGTAATGAAAAAACCCATGGCTTTGGGGTTCTGCAGATTTCTTTCTTAAAATGAAAAAACCACCAACAAAACCAAACGAAAACTCAGGATACATTTTAGTTATATTTTCAATTGATCATCTGATACTCAGGGCCTAAAAGTAATTTAAAAACTAGCAACATATTTTCCCACAAAATAACCGATCTGAAAACCTGAAAATTTCCCAGAATCATATGATGTCAGGAGGGTGGGTGCGGTTTAAAGCAAATACCGAAAGAGTAACAATATTACCCTGGAAATATATCAATGCTATTTTTTGCAATTTTTATAATCTTCTTGTCTAGAATCACCTTTTCCAGTCAATAATGGAAGTCACAGAAATCTTCCGATCAACCACTTGCGAGGAAGCATGGGAGGACAGTCAAATTTGGCATACTTCTAGTGAAGTAGCTCAGAGTCCTTACTCTGTTCTTCAAGGAATATGAACTTAAAATGTTGTCTTACTGCGACAAACTAAATATCTGCAACTACACTACATGTTCCAAGTTTATGATGAACTGTAAACATTTAAAACCTCTTCAGGACCTTGCTTTGTAAGAAACCACAGTAGAGCATGTGGTCTATAAATTCAACAAATTCTCTAACCGGCAATTACAGAAGATAAAATGGAGTGCCTTCCTCCGTACTATTTAGGCACCCAGTTGCTTAATGCTTTTTTCCTTCCTACACCCTATTTGTTACTCTTCAAAGCCACTATTTGTATTCACAGGACTACATCCATGCCCTACAAATAAAAGTTTAACTGAATCCATTAATATGACAAATTTTAGCAAATATTCAGATTAGACAAAGGAGTCAAAATATTACATAATTTGGCTGTCCTTCTGAACATCCTTTATCTTTTACTACTGAGCATTTTTTTCCATAAGTCCACAAGACCCCTGAAACCCTGTGCTGCACTTCCTCAGACCATCTCCACCTCGATAGGAATCTTCCAGTTCTCTCAGTCTACCTAGTGAATCCACTGTGCAATACTATAAAGTGATATGAGCTATTAACCACCCAATTAACCATACAAAGCTATTCAGCCTTCCATCTTCTCTCCAACACTATCTGCCTCCATCTGTTTCTCCTTTCATGCTTTTTGTAAGTATTTGTGATGCTGCAAATTGGGATAAAGATAATTTTTAAAAATTAGTGAGACGAGAAGGGGGAGAGAGAGGAACATTCCTAGAAAAATCCCATACTGTGTATACAAATGGAAAAAAAAGTAGTTTGCCTGTTGCCTGCCTGAAAGGCTTTTATCCAACTAATTTTCTCCCTGCAGGGGGAAAGTGAAATTGGCACGCGTTTCTCTGACAAGTTGTTGGAACCTGAGTGCCCTGACTGTCAGCCCCTTCTCTTCCTCCTCCAGGCTGACTGCCAGCTTCTCTCTGCCTGTGCTGGGGAAGCTGGGAATACAGAAAACTTGGGGAGAGGGTTGAGACTGAGAGCTCCCATTCACCTTTTACCTGCCAGTTAAAAAATAAATTAAAAAAAATTAGGAGTTTTATTAAAATTAGCAAGAGAAAAAGTAGTCTGGTAAAAGAAAATCCAATTGTTTTTAAGACATCTGAGGCTAATTAATGACTTAAGAGAAAAATGGTATGCAGATATACTTCCTTAGAAAAAGGAAAGAATATTTGTTAAGGTAAATAAAAAGCTATTTAATGATATTTTGATATAGATTCAAATTAACATGCTAAATTAACCAAGTGTATTATCCTGAATTTACTGCCAGGTCCCATATGTTATATATAGAGAAGTAATAAACATGAACATTTTCTGATTTGGAAAGGAAAAAAGAACAATTTTTTTTTTTTTTTAACTGTTCCCTAAAGTTGTATCTTAATACTTCCTTATTTTGTACCTATCCTATCAGGGCTGTAGCCATTAATTTGTCTGAACTTTTATTTATTTTAGTAATAAAGATAACTATCACGTATATGGCTTGCTTTCTCTTTTGCCATTATGACTCCCTAAAGTAACAATTGGGTGGCTGTTCTGAGTGACTTAATGAATTTAACAAACGTACAAAAAACAAATGGAAACTTTAGGAAACGGTTGCTCAGTGACCAAGTTTTGCTTACTTTTCCAATTTCCAATCATTGAGACGTGCAAAATTTCCTAGAGGCAGAGCAGATTGAGTGTAAAGAAATACAGCGTCTGACATGGTGAATGTGGAAAGGTTAGTAGTTTTTCAATTGAGAATGGACTAAAGAAAGTGTTGGAAGTCAGTGGCTTAAGTCACTGCTGGGTTGAATGAAGAAACCAGTCATTTAGCCCTCAGATAAAATCTGGAAAGTAGCAGCTCCACCTAGCTCATCTCAGTGTGCTGTCCCCTATTTGATTTTTCAGGTCACACACAGTTTCTGTATATTGGACTTCTGATATTAAGTATGCAAATGGACAATGAACGTGAGCGCAGGCACCAGTAAAACATGCAGTATGTTATGCTTTAAAATGCTTTTTTCCTGCCATTGTCTTCAGGTTGAGAGGCTGCCTTGGTGCATGCTTTCTATTAAGCTTCCTTCAGTTAACGCATGTCGCTATTCAATCTTTGATCCTCCTGACAGTTAGAGCTGAGTGGTAGAGACGGCTCGGGGAGATTGCTGCTGCTCTGAGATCTTTACGATTATTCTTACTTGCTTATCCTCATAGCTCGCATGCAACACTGCTTGGCATGGCACCAGAGTCTGTGTGTGTGCTGACTTAAGGGAACCTTTCCAGGTTCAGCACTGGCTGCATGAGATCCACTCTGTCCAATTTTTACTTCCCATTAAGGTTATGTTGGCACATTGTAGAAACAGCTGTTCAAACTGCTATCTTTCACTCCTTTCCCCTGAGGTTTCTATCAAGTCCGTACCAACACTTACAGACTATATTGCCTACACCTTCCTTGCTTGATTCCTGAGGTTTGTCCCCATACTCTGATGCACCCAATATCTGCTGTATCCTTTTATTATTCGTAATAATAACTCTTAAGCAGAATTACTCTTTTGAAGCTTCTCTTTCAAACAAAGTGAGTTCAGCTAAAACTGACAAATGTCAATATGTTGACAGTCATATATTGAGTACATTACACCAGGAACCTGTTAAAACCTCTTGAGATTTTAACCTATGCAACTTTATATAATTTGTGGCCTAGCTTCCCAGGGAATTGGTAATGAATCAAGTTACTGTGGCTTACCAAGCATCAGCTGAGCTACCTTTCATATACACTGTATGTTCTTAGCTTACAACAAATGTGAAGCAACATGTTTTATCTGAACTCTTACTATGGGTTAAGCTATACTATACATGAATTAAGTGTGCAAATATACACCCTTAGTTCAGTTCATGCCATATTTTGACTGCCAGTATGAACATCTAACAGAGTAAATATTTGCCACCACATTAATGAAGGGGAAGGGGAGGGAGTATTGGAGCTCCCCTGCCCTGAGAAAGAGAAAGCCATCAGCGAACTCTGTTATGCTTCTTGGTGACTGCTGAACAGAATCAAGTGTTAGGGGTTTGCCTGTCTCTTTGCTCACCATGTTTCAAAGTCTCTTTAGGATGACTGAAATTCCCTGGAGGGAGAGGTAGACCTCCCTGTAAAGGAACTGAGCCTTTTGGTCTACGCTGGGGAAGCAAGTACAAGGAGTACATTGGGGAAGGGCCACATCACAATTCTTGTCAGCCTGTGGCACAACCACAAATGTTGCTCAGTGTACTGGAGCTCAGATTTACGACTCTATACCGAAGCTCATTTTTTCTGCCAGGAGTGGCACACAATTAGAGATGGAAGAATAACTGGTTTTGTTCCTTTTGTAAGGATATTTCTTTTTTTATATCTATATTTATTTATTTATTTATTATTGGGGTTCCATGAGCTGTACATTATATTATTGCAGAGTACCCAACACATTAAAATGTATGTTCATTTGTAATACATAAACAAGTTATGATTACATAAAATATAATCTAGAATGAGGATTTTAAGCTCTTCTGTTTGGTCACTGCAGTCTTCATTTATGTAAGTACTTGTGATTTCGTATAGTTTGCTCAAGGCCAATGCAGGAAGAATTTCTTCTCCATTCATCTGCTGTCTAGACAGGCATACTTTTAAAGCTGTACAAGCTGTTTCTGGGTTTCCCTGCTAATGACTGTATCAGCTTTGTTCCAAAAGAACTGCAGTGAACTTCAGTGACATTTATTGCAAGCATGACTTCATTCTAAACATTTTCTGAAATTTTAATAGAATAATATTTTACTGATCATCTGTAAGATGATTAATAAAACATCAGTACCAAAGAGGCAGTTAGGTAAATGTTTAACTTTAAACAAAATCTAGAATATGATGAAAAGAACATTACTAAAGGGAGGCAGAATAAAGCTTGCGTATTATATTTCTGTTTTTCTTAAAAGAGTCTTTTGCAGAGTTATGAATTGAGGACCAGTAAACCCAGGATGTTTCCTTCTAGTATACATTATTTCTATAATAATACTCACTTTGGAACTAACATAATGCATATTCAGGTAATATCCAATGTAAAAAAAAAAGAAAGTATTTTTTATACAAAGATTAAGTGACAATTTAAATACATGTAAATGAGATTCTAACCCATGCTCATCTGTTAGTACCTACCATATAGGCACGGGATGATAAATACTAGGGTCTTAACCTACTCAAATAAAAATGTCAAATTAAATCTCAGCTATGGGCAGCAAGGCAAAAGAAGTTGTCTTTATTTTGGTTTCCCCTAATTTTTAACCCTACTTAAAGAAAAAAAAATCATTAGCAGCAGTCCTGAAAACAGTTATAAAATCAAAATAGTTTTTATAACTAACGTATATTAGAAAGCTACAGAAATGTTAAGAATTCTAATTTATTTTCTTCATCCGTGTTAAAAAGTAATTTGTTTGATCAGTCTTTTATTAACATGCATTTATTTTGTTCAAACTACAAAACAATAATCATGCATGCCCAATATGTAACAACTGCTTCTTTTTATTGAAAGAATTTGTCATTCTTTATTTCTCTATCAATAAAACTGAAAGCTCTCTAAATTTCCAGAATAAGTGTATCACACATCCAGCTCCCAGTGATAATTATGTTGTCCATAATGTCCTTCCTTACATCCATTTGACTGTAAACTGAATCCAATAAATATTGTGGTTTTCATTTAGCTTTAGCAGGCAAGTATTTAAATAGGTATTCAAAGAGTTACTTTGTTAATCGGTTTAGGTACCATCAGATTCTAAGGATAACCTCTTTTTTTCTAAGGAAATAGAAAAGGAGTCTCAGTAGATGTAGTCAATGCAATGGTAGTGATATTTTTGTAGTGCTCCGCTTGACAAAGAATCACTTAAGGCAGATTTGAATTAGAAGATATTTTTGAACAATATTCCATTCTCTGACTCATCATTCACAATAATATACAACCAGGAAATTCACAGATTTAGTTACTCACTATGTTTAATGCAATAGGTCACAGAATTCACCTATTAAGTCTCATAAATAGACTTTCCACACATGACATGTTTCATACACTGCATGTAGACCTTTTTTTTTTCCATATATGGGACATGGTTTAACGGGTATGGTGGTGTTGGTTGATGGTTGGACTTGATGATCTTACAGGTCTTTTCCAACCGTAGTGATTCTGTGATTCTGTGAAGTCTTGTTTGCCAGTGGAGTTATACAGAAAGGAGACTTCATAATAGAAATTATTATGGAGGAAGAAATCTTAAAAGCTTTATAACATTCTGTGCATTTGATTAACATGACCATTAGCCCTTCCTTTAGATAGGTTAAATGAATTGGTTTACACTTCATATGATTCACTGTTCACTGGCATATCTTCACAAGATCCTCTAGGAATGTGGCCATTCGTAATTTACTACTTACTCAGACTACTCCTGTCAGAGACATTAAAATTCAGCTTCAGCTCTGCATACAGAGTTCTCACCACCATCTACAGAGATACCTGTATGAGGGAGCAGCCTGAGAAGGGCTATCCCATAATTAAACTGTACAGCTGGAGCATGGGTTGAACTTGTTTGAGGAGGGAAGCCCAAAATCTTCCCAGGAAAATTACATAACGTCTCTGTGCTTTGCTGCCCCTTTAGTAGAGCTGGCATTAAAAAAAAAAAAAGGATACATGCATTCAAGGCACTTAAATGCATCAGAGTGATGACCAAAGAAAAACCTGTCATAGATGTGAGTTGTTCCACTGTAGGTAGCTCTATATGCCTTATCTACCTCAGGTTTCAAAGCATAACAAAAATAACCAGAAGGTTTCTCCTCCAGAAGAAGAGTGTCACATTTAAGAAGAATAATTCTGACTGTAGCAAGTCATACACACTAATCCCCTGACTGCTAGCAATGTAAAGCTTCACAAAGACAAGAGGACAACTCTAACAAGAACTTTTAATCCAGAAATAGCATATACCGTATATATACGCACGTATTTATATGAATCCATACAGATCTAAAAATATGGTTCAAGATTCATCTGCCTTCATACCAATAATAACTGGTATGAAGGCAGATGAAGCTTGAACCATATTTTTATATTCATACACATGAGGGGGGGTGGGGGGACCTGCAGTTTGCCTTTAATTTAAAGGTACAGCACCACCTGCTGTTGGCATATATCGTTATATGTAAGCACTGCTTTCATGTATTCTAGTTCATTTCAGTTGATCTTTCTTGGAAGCTTGTACTGTCTACAGGTATTCTGGTAGTATCACTAAAGTTAGGATGACATGTCTAAACTGAGCCAGAATAATTTTTACCAAACAAAATTCATTATTTCAATTTGGATAGGACAGAAATGAAGGCAGTGAACGAACTCTTGTTAGTATGTGTATGAGATTCAATTCGATCTTGAGAATGATTAGCAATACTGTAATTTTACTCATGAATGCAGAAAAACAGTTCCAAGCTTAGGTAAGATTTCACCAAAAGGAGAATTTTCAACATGTTTTCATATGGAAAGTAATTGAATGTTTCTAGAGAAGTTTGTCTTACGTTCTCCTAAAAACAATGTTTGTAAATATTTACTTCTTAAATTAATAGTTGTAACATCTTACTACAACACAAAGTCTGTCACTTCAAAATTATACCACTTTACTGAAATTATAATTTAAACTATATTAATTTCTAATGCATATTATATTCATATTTGTACACATTTCTTAATGCTTAAATACCTATTATGTAATGGGAATAAAATTTCACTGATATACTTTAAGTTAGCATTGTTGAAATGTCAGGCTTTTATTTGGGTTGTGAGCTCTACACAACAGGGATTATCGTTTTATTATATGTTTGCTTAGTAACTTCAATAATGGAACCCTGTCCTGGCCTCAGGAAAGAGAACTAAAACCAATAATAATCAAAAAGTGTTCAGCCCTATTAATCAAACTTTCCTAAAACTTCTAAATCCAGTCTCCGGATCAGGTTCGTAAACCCTGACAAGTAAACCTAAAGAATACACAACCTTCTCGCCCCCATTAAATGTACTGGAATATCACTTAACTTTTCAAACCTGCTAGAAAGATGACAATTCAATACACTGATAAACCAGAAGCTAGCCAAATAACATCTCTGAATTAACACTGGATTTTGTTATTTTGGTTTTTTCGAGCTTCTATCTAAAATTTCAGGTAGGTAAAATCAGTTAATTTTGCCAGGTTCTCACAGGAAGAAATTAAACTCCCTCAGTGAAGCACTGATGGAGTACCTGGTAACCCAAACTTTTCCAAGAGCTTTATGCTGGAGTCCTGAAATTTCCACTTAGGGATGCATTTCTTTTGTTGATTATCAATGTATTTTAGCTATATCTTTTCTAGTGCCCTCCTGTTTTGCTGGTCACTTAAGATTACTACCATCATCACTATCAGCAAATGTAATAAAACCCACTGGAGTTGCAAGTACTGTATTCTTAGTGTGTGTGCTTAGTGTAAGAGAGAATTGGCAAGATATGAGCTGACCTGTGCCAAGACCATTATTAATTCTTCAGGTACTGTTAGTAGCTTCAGGCTACAGAAAAATAATTTACTTAGAAAAGCGGTAGGGACTTTTATAAAACCTTACAAGGTGAACAGCCATTTTTAGCTCTAAATACAGGCAGACAGTAGTTTCCAGGGAATAAAGTACATAAATCTCAAGGTAGCAATTTATTACCTATTGTTTTGTTAGTGTATGTTTTGTGGAATTGTATTTATTACAATGCGTATTTTAAAATCCGCTTGTTAGGAAACAGCTAATTTTTATTACCTGCTGTGCTAAGCATCCAGATGCTGTCCTCCCTGGAAACTGAGGGCTGCACTAAAGAAATTCCTGAACTTTGCAACCAAATAGACTTGTAGAATCTGTGGAGACACCAGCAATACAATAGTTTTAAGTTTAAACCTTTTCTCATAATTTAGAAATAAGACAGCTGTGAGTCGGACATGCACATAAAGTGAAACAACAACTAAGTCAGAATTATTCATAGAGAATCCACGTAGAATTCAGCAAATATTTTTGGCTGAGTGAAATAGGGATAAATATATTATAATACTATCAAATATTATTGTTTCAAATGTTTCAAATATCTTTCAGATTCCAACTCAAAAAGTTTGCTTTTTCAAATAATTATTGGGTGGGGTTTTTTTAGATAATTTCACAATGAAACACAACATCTTGTTTCATATTGAAAACAATCAATACTTATATTAATACCAAATAATTTTGGATTTCTATAGTCCAGATACAAAACCAAATTATATTATTCATATAGATATGGTCAGAACCAGAATTCTCTAGAGACAGGTATTCAAAATGTCTGTTTCACTAGCGTCACTGTATTGTTTGATCATGATAGTAAGTTTAATTCAGTGTAAATACACATGATTGATGCCAGTCTGAGAGATACAGGCTGGCCAAGAAGTTAGAATCTGTGGGAACATGGGCAAGAAACAAAAGCACCTTCAATGAGGCACTATAAAATCTAAGATATTTGGAGATTAATATCGAAAAACAATGTTCTGCTTCTGGTCAACAGGTCAGACCAAAACATGATTTAAGCAGACATACTAATGGTTAATAAAGATTTTTACCTATATCTGGTTTTAGATTATTAACTACAGCCAAGGACAGTTTTTCTGAGGAGATGAGCAGATTAATAGGGCCGGAGTCACCAGGTTACCAGCAAAATGCATAAAAAGACATATTTTTTTCTAGAACATGTGATAAGGGAACAAACACACGAGTCTTCATCTTTCCCCTGTGCAGAATCTTCCCCATCTAAACAGCAGCTTCATTGAGCCCTGAATGTGGCTGCTGCCATAAACTGCATACAAAGTGGGATAGTTGTCATATTCAAAAGGTGGGTCCAAACAATATTTAACGGATATGAAGAGGTCTGAATATTTTTCTTTTGCTAATTTTGTATGGCTGTGTTTTAATTCAGCTTGCGTTTTCTATGTACCTGGTTATAGCAATGTAAGAACAGTAGGTGATAACAAAGAGACCAAACAAGGTCATTTGGGTATAAAACACAATGTAACCAGTAGCACTCAGAACTCAGTTGGATGTTGACTTCACAGATGGAAACCTGCTGAAATCTCACATTCTCAAGAACTTCAGTCTATGTTCTAGAAATATCAGATACTGAGCACTTGCTCATCTTAGGGAACAGTTTAGAGAATTGTATCGCATGGCAGCAGTAGGTCTAAGAGATAAACTTGTTCTTTATGACTAAAGAATTTGATGACTAATGACCAATCTTTAATTCAGTATCATATCTACAGACAATCAATGTAGAGGTTTCAGGACGAAATTAATGTAGTAGCTTAAGCAGGTATTTGAGCTACAAATGAGCTTTGTATGTATTTAAAATCATGTGCATTTCAGAAATTTAATAAAGGCTTGTAAATTAAGAATTTTTATTAGCTTTACTGATCAAAATATAAAATACAAAGTAATCAACCAATAATCCATTTTTCCTTGAGCAAGCAGTATACTATAGACCAATGAAAAGGAAATATTTTAAAAATAAACTTCACCTAGCATTACAAGAGGAAAAGAAATATACTTCTGGAAGATTTGAAGGTCAGGATATGTGTTAAAAAATAAGGAAGATTTATTTATGATTTTACACTGGATGAACTTTTGTGTTTTCTGGTTTCCTTGGGTCTATACATAGAGAGAGATCAACATATGTTACTATTTTTCAAATATCAAAGATCCATGACGTGGAGAGAAAAACTGGGGGGTAGGGGGGTGGGGGTGTAGAAGAACATGTTTTCTTAAGGTTTTTAGCTTATTTTGCAGAGAAGAGTATGTTAAAATAAATTTGGGAGCCCCTCTAAAATTTGGATATCAATCCAAAATAAAATTCACCTCCAAACTTTCCAGGAATAATTTTCAGTATTTTGGCTACTGCTTGAAAACAAACAAGAAAAGCAAAAATATTTTCTGTGTATAAACAAGAACCTTTTTAAAAGATGCAGGTCAGGATTCAGCCTCCCTAATTAACTCCCTGTGCTTGTATAATTGGTTCTTCTCCTAGTACTGAGTTGCTAATTAAATCTCAGTAGTAACCAAATCCTCAGCATGGATTCTTAATATAGATAGTTTCATTTACCAAATTCTCTTTGTTCTTGTTTGCCTGTTACAACATCTGGATATCCCATACTTCATGCTACATAACGATTCTTAGAACTAGCTCTTCCTCACATGAAAATACTATCTTTTTTATGGTCACTCTTGCTTTTAGCACACAAGATTAAACCTGTAACCACCTTCATGCTAATGACTATTTCAGTTTCTGCATCCCTACCAAAAACAAAAAAATCATAAAAAATGTTTGTGCACTAGAGCAACAGTAATTGAGCTTCTACTGGATTATAAAGTTATCTTCAAAATTTTCTGCCATTATTTCTTCTTCTTTTTAGATTTTTTTCAAATTTGCATCTACAGAAAGACAACTGTGACTCTGAAATATCAGCTACTTCACAACTAAGGCAACTCTTTCATGAAGATCATCTACAGCATTGGTTTGCAAAGTCCGTAAAAGAAATGGTGCCAGAATATTAAAACAGACACTTCCAGAACTATGAAATCTAGTTGTGCATTTTAATACCTACTAAGCATTCCTCAAGAAATCCTTGTGATCCTATAGATTATTGAAAGGCAGAAGTAGGAGGGAGATACCCTGTCTTCTAAAAAAAATATGCAGAAATGAAAAACTGTAAATTGTAACAAAGTTTCAAAGTATATATCTTTAAACTCTCAAGCAATTCACAAGAGACAGGACACTCTTTGTACAAATTTCAAAAGTACTGTCACCTCAAGTACAAGAAGATACAAGAGCATGGAACAAATGTCTATGAGTTATTACCTAGGAACAGAATTACCTGAAAGGAGGTTGTAGTGAGGAGGGTGTTGATATCTTCTCCTAAGTGACAAGTGATAGGACAAGAAGAAATGGCCTCAAGTTGCACCAGGGGAGGTTTAGATTGGGTATTAGGAAAAATTTCTTTACTGAGAGAGTGGTGAAGCATTGGAACAGGCTGCCCAGGGAGGTGGTGGAGTCACCATCCCTGGAGGTGTTTAAGGAACGTGTGGATGTGGCATTGCGGGACATGGTTTAATGGGCATGGTGGCGTTGGGTTGATGGTTGGACTTGATGATCTTACAGATCTTTTCCAACCTTAATGATTCTGTGAAGAAATAAAAGAAGGAAAAACCTGATTATAAGTATGTCAGGTGTATAATTAAAAATCTTCCATACTTTTCTGGGTAGCTTTTAATCAAGTTTTTGTTGGTGTTCTGGAAAGTGTGATTCTGGGTCTGTTTCAAAAGACACATTCTTCCTTCAGGAGTTCGTACATATATACACCAGACCATATAAATATAAATTGCTCTAGGAATGACACTTTAAAAGCAGGACCTTCAAAACAGAAAGAGAAATAAGTGATAATGACTTGTTGGCAAATATTTTTCAAAGCATACAACTGGACTGCAAGAGTTCACATTAACTTGTCAAAAATACATTAATTTTTTCTTTCCTAAACTCAGCAATTTTACCAGCCTTCAGACATTAACAACTGCTTACAAGAGCAACTGCATTTTATTAATCATATTTTTTGCTGGGTTATCGAACTTCTAAGAACTATCATTCTTGGAGGTTGCTTATTGGTTTGATTCACCTTAACTTCCAAGAAAGGGTATATACATTGACTAGGAATGTTTCTTTAAGAGTTAACTTTTACCCTGGTTTTGTTTGGGTGATTATTTTGTTTGTTTGTTTTAGGGTTTGGTTGTGGGTTTGTTTTTGTTTTTTGTTTTTTTTTTTTTTTAAATTGATAGGAGAAGCGGGATACAGCTAAGAAATGAAGCAAACAATTTTTTGCTCCACTATGGGCAAAACAATTTGTGCTGATGACCTAGTAGTCCTCACTAAACTAATTTAAGGGGGTCTAATCTGGTCCCAAGGAAGGAATCCCTGCTTGTGGATAGAACACCTGAGGCATGAACACCTTTCATGTCAAAAGGCATGAGTTCATGAGAGGCTGCCCTAGAGTATAAACAAAAGCCCAGTAAAATGGGGACCATTAGAAGATTCACTGCAGGTGTGCACCCTGGGTCCAAGCTAAAACAGTGATAGAGCAACACCTAAAGACTAAAGTAAAATAATGATCAGAATGTCAGTGAATACAAATAGCTTGCACCCAGCTTTGCCCACCATATTTGGGTTAGTATTTTTGTTTACTACATTTCAGATTTCCAATTTCCTAAAAGAAGAAAGTTATTTTGCAGTTCACTTTTCATTTTATTTACATAATATAGACCTGTATAATAAATACAGAATTCACTCCTACATACTAAGTAGACATGAAATACATAAAAGGTCTTACACTATTTAGCTGTATGAAAAGATGGAAAATATTAAAATAATATCATGCACCACAAGAAAAATAAGGCAAAAGAACATAGTAGCTATTGTACCTAATACGTGATTTTAAATTTCTTTTATTTTTTACAAGGATAGAATGCACACAAATTGTCGGAATTAGATTTGCACACTTGCCACTTATGGATATTTTAACCTCCCGTTCTGCTTTGAATCATTTTTTTTTTTTACTATCTGTAATGAATCAGATTCTTAAAGATATAGTTCCTATAGTCAAATAATTATGTCAGTCAAACAGTAGTTTACCAATTCTTACAAATGTAAAATGGAACAAGAACTTACACTAGAAACACAAAATATTAAGACTAACAAGATTATGTTATATGTCTAATCTCATGAGTTTTAGGTCAATTCATACCTTCTTTGGAAACTAACAATTTTTGTTTAAGACTGACAATGGCTCAATATTGGAAATATATCTTACTATCAGACCATCCTTCTGTGGCTTGTGGGAAAAAACCCTGGTTATTCCAGTGTGATTCCTACCAGACCTCTGTGTTTATCACAACAGTACAAACAAAGTTGACCAAAGAAAAATCTTGCCTTCTGGTCATTTCAGAAAAGAGGTCAAGCCACACAATGACCTCTAATAAATGATGCCTTCAGATTAGAGCTGGTGGTTTATTTTGCCACAGTACTAAGAAATCTAGTGTTTTGATAGTAGTTATTGAACAAATCCTTCAGAGAAAGAACATGTTTTCTCTTATGGCTCACCTACAAATAACTTGTCTGTCTTTTGACAAGTCTTACTTATGCCTGTAGTTCCCATCTAAATAAATTCAGATACTTAATTTCTTCTATTCTTTGAAATTCCTTAAAACTTAGAAACACCACCTCTGTTTGTGAATAATTCAGCAAAAAGGAACTTAAACTATTGTAGATTCATCTAGATACTACCGTAATGTTGCAACAATATTCCTTTTTTGTAACTTGTATGTCATTTTGTTTAATAACAAACTGCAGATGAACTTATGTAACCATGTTCGATGTAATTTATTTGTAATTTCTAATTGTCATTTAGGCTATCTGAAGCAGGGTCTGGCTTTTTTCTTTTTTGATTGGTTGGCGGGGTTTTTTCTCTGTATTTGTACATAGAAAATATCTGTAAATGAATAATTCAAAACCTAAACTTGTGGAACCATCTAAACTTTCAAGAAACATGATATGAAATATTTTTTCATGCAAATAAAATGCATTTTACAGAGTTCTGTTTAAAATTCCTTTTTAATATGAACCTTTAGAGAATGTTTAAAAATGTATTTTCAGAGAATTGTCTGTCCTCTGTTGACTCTTAAACAAAGTAAATATTTAATCAAGATACCAGGGAAGAGAGCCACCTGGGCAACATAGGCTATCACATTTCATAAAATGTTAAGTGGCAATATTTAAGTAGGGAGGAAAAAGCTTTATTTCTGCCATGGGATATTAACACTTTCCGTCTTTCTTGCATTTGGACAGGTTTCCAACCTACACTTGCTCTTCAAAAACCTGAATATCACGGCCGTAGAAAATTAAGAAGCACTGTGACACCGATTCAGTTTGAACATCTGTGAATTACCAAGTGCATTAAAGACCTATTAATTCTTATCAGTTCAGCCTCAATATCAGATATCATCCACTAATAAAGAAAATAATAACAATACGGATTAAATGTCAGTTTGAGAAATTCTGAATTCAGCAACAGTTTTCTGTTTGTGAAATGATTCAGTCTTTGGAGTGAACAATTCTTAGTGCTAGAGGGTTGAGGTGTTTTAGAAAGAAGATACTGACTGATGAAGTATGGACTTTAAGGAAATAGTTTCATTGAATCTACTTTTCAAACAAAGAAATTAGGACAAAAAAATCTTCGGTACTCCTGGCAGCCACTAAATATCCTCCCTAAGCTATAAAATGTTTGGGATGGAGTAACACCAGATGAGCTTTCTTCTCTCTGTCAAGTTGTTGAAGGAATCTGTGTATATAATCTGAATGTCTGCATGCCTCAGAGTAAGACTCAGAGGAAGACACAATGAATACTGAGAAAATCTATCCAATACTGGTCTTTCCAGTCTCCAAAACAATCAATACTCTTTCTGACCAACATTAAGTGGTTGTGCCATTAATAACTTTATTCTTCTTTCTTTTGAGACAAGCTGAAGTGCTGAAAAATATCACAGGCACCTGCCTTGTTCTTCTTCTTCTTGCTATCATCTTTCTATTTCTTTCCAGAACACTGAATCACTGGATTTGTATACTCCAACTTTTTTTCCACTATTAAATTGTCCAAGAATTATAGGTGTTTTGAAAGTGTCTGTGTACATAATAAAGACATTAATCTATGTAATTAGGCTAAAATCATGTTGCCATTTAGACCTAAGGTAGATAGGTTCTTCCACTTCTTTTATGGAAGTGAAAAGTAAGCTTAAAATAGTTTACTAATATTGTGACATTCAAAATAACACATTAAAACCAATATGTAACAGCTGGCAAACTTATTTGTTAAAGATAGTATTCTCACCACTCTTTCAGCAATATTGCAGTACTATCTAGGTATAGTCTAAAATCTCAATTATTGTCCTTTTAAAACATATCTAAGAGAAGCAAAAAAACTCCTTGTTATCAAAAATTCTGCTCTGAAATTAATTTAAATATAGGCTTATTTTCAATCTATTTTAGCTGAAATTATTATTCTAAAATGTACCTCATCTAACAACACTAATATCAATGAGTTTTTCCATCAATTTACTGTGTTTTCACCAACACATGTTGGTTATATATGTTATTTACAACATACATATATAAATATTGATTTAACAAAACTATCATATAAACATTGAGAACCAGACAAACACTTTAAATTTGTTTCTTTTAAAGAAAGAGAAAACTAAGTCCTTTCATATAGCAATTATGGAGTTATACTGTTAACTTCATCTCACTTAGTAAGACTGTAATGATGGAACTTGAGGAAAACAAAAACTAATGCACATGAGAAAAAGTATACAACCACTGGGTGCATCTACTTGAAACAGTCTTTCTACCTGAAAGACAAAAATCACAGTGAAAGAGAAAAATTCTTAAAAAAAATAAAAATTATGTTGAAGGAAAAAAAAGACTCAAAAAGACTGAAGCATTCATGAAACAGATTACAAGGATCATTTATGCTCACAAGGAAGCAGTCTTTGAAAAATAAGCAAATAGGTAGAGCTTGAGTGGGAAAAAGTTAAAATGTTCATTCAGTTGAGAAGATTAAAAAAAATTGAAGCACGTGCTTCAGGCAAGTTTCACACTAGAACTTACCAACCTTACTCATGACACAGTATATGACACCAAGACGTTGCTATTTTTGTAACAATTTTTGCAATGAGATAACATGACACTTGCAACTTAGAGTAATGTCAAACTAAAATTGGGGCAGAGGTAACCTAATGGTACACCTGCAGGGTGAAAGAACACAGGGGGACCTTGTGCCCTGAGAATCATTAATTTTTTCTCGAAGAACTTTGATCTTCCATTTTCCTCTCAACTCACTTCTGAATATTTAACCGGACTTTTTTGAATTTGGCAAAGTTGAAGAAATCAGGCTCACTATTCTAATGTATTAGTGAAAGACAACTTTTCAACTCATTAAAATGCTGACAATCTTCTGAGACCCCTCAACTGTGTTTTCAATTGCTGCAACAACAAACATGACAGTTCCTGATCTGAGTATAAAGGTAATTCTTCAAAAATTACTTGTTTTCAAAAAAGCAAATACCTGTCTACCCTGCTAGAGGTGGGTAAGTGATAAGAGAAAATGGTTATATATATTTTCATATAAAATTATGGGGTTTATCTGTCTGCCACAGACTGGAACATTGTTATATGTCTGTCTTTAACTGGAACGCTGTATTCAAAGAAAGTATAACTTCTCAGCTTTATTCTTAGTCCAAGTTCTGTCAACATCTAAGATTTAGTTTAGAGAATTTTATTATAAGAAATGTTCTTCATTTCTTTCATCACACAGCTTTTTAATTAGATCTCAAGTTAGTAAACATATTTAAGCTCTCACTCAGCATTCCTCAGGCTGATAATGGTCATGTTATACTGAGATTAAAATGTCTCCAAAGTTGTTTTGGTTTTTCTTTCACAGTCTTCAGGGTGGAAACCCTTTGGTAATGCCTTTAGAAACATGGACTGCTTCCTGATTCTGTTTTCTTTTTTCTTTTATTTATTTTTCTTCAGTTTATAAAATATGCAAACTAACTACATTCCCTCAGTACATGAGCGATGAACACAATACAGTTGTTAATAGCAGTTTTTGAATGTTGACACAAAGCCAATTTGCAGGACTTAACTAACAAAAATAGATATTCCAAACAACAATTACTTCAAATTTCCCTTCCTTACTTGCTCAGACACCACACTGCAAAATAATATATGGTGCTTATAAGCAACCCAGAATGGTAGAAGAACGAGGCTCTACCAAACTAAGCAGGAATGAATTCCACACTGAATGGTTTCTTGCTTAAAAAGTTTTCCCTACTTCTGATTTCCTTTGAAAACGTGCTTCTTTTGTGCTGCTTTTGCATACAAAACCACTAAGTAGTGATAAGAAAAAGCAGGTTCTCAGATGAATTATGGATGATGGCTTTAACTTAAATCTGTCTTTATAATTTTCTTTATTAACTTCTAATAAAAATCTGTAGCAAACATTATTCATTTTTATAACAAAAGATGCCTTTTATTCTATTTATAAATCCATTAAATTTAAAACTGTCTAAAGCTTTCAACAATTAGTCACAGCCAGTTGAACAGGGGGAAAAAAAAAACCTACCACCCTTCAGTTGTGAATTTTGTGGGTTTTCACTTATCATTAAACTGTCAGGATAGCACACAGTCCCATTCAGAGACCACTACTCCATTGAGCTTGATGCTGTACAAACAGAGATTGAAAAAGGTCTTAAAAGAAATTTCAAATTGAGTAACTCATGGAATGTGATATTCAAGAAGCGATGAAACTACAGGAACCGTTGTGGTAGGCAAAAGCACATGACAACTATTTAGACTATTAGCATCTTCATATAGGCAACACATAACAAGAAAAACTTGAGACATTTGAAGGGAAACAATTTAAAAACTCCTCATATATTTGTAGGTAGGCTGATGGGCAGCAGTAGAAAAAGCCTGGTTGTGCTTATCAGAAGAGCATGACGGAAGCTGTCGGCATAGGCTGATGGTCTACAGCAATATTCTTGATACTGAATTACAGATGGGTGGAAGGGTGGAAGGGTGGAAGATGGACTATCCAGCCTCAGAGAGAAGGCGAGAGGCTTGTACTACTTTATCATAAAAAGAAAGGCATCCAGTGAATGGATGGACAGAGAAGAGTAATGTGATGAAATTTAAATGCTTATAAAATTACACAGTATCAGCACTCAATGGATAGATATGAACAACATTGTATTTGTCTAGGCAAGAGATGAATTTGTAAAAGTGATTGATACATAAGCTAACATCCTGGTATATTAGGCTCTGTCTCATTTTCTCTATAAACAATGAATAACCATCACATTTCTAAACTTTGTGTTGGGTATGGCTGGGATGGAGTTAACTTTCACCGCAGCAGACCTCATAGTGCTGTGCTTTGTATTTGTAGCTAGAACATTGTTGATAACACACCAATGTCTTGGTACTGCTGAGCAGGACTCACATAGCATCAAGGTTGCCCCTCCAACTCCTCCTCAGAGGCCAGTAAGCTGGGGATTGGCAAGCGGTTGAGAGGGGACATAGCCAGGTCAACTGGCCCAAACTGACCGAAGGGATATTCCATACCTTATGATGTCATGCTCAGCAATAAAAACCTAAGAGAAAGGTGGAAGTGGGGAGAGACGCATTTGTTACAGAGGCATTTGTCTTCCCAAGCAACCGTTATACATACTGAAGACCTGCTTCCCAGGAAGTGGCTAGGCATCGCCTGCTGATGGGAAATAGAGAATAAATCTTTTTGCTCTGCTTTGCTTCATTTCGTTTCTGTGTGCAGCCTTTGCTTTCCTTCATTAAACTGCCCTTATCTTGATCCATGAGTTTTTCATCTTATTTTCTGCTCCCACGCCGCTGAGGAGGGGGAGTGAGAGAGCAGCTGAGTGGGCACCTGGCAGCCAGCTGAGGTCAACCCACCACATTTCCATTGCTTTGTTTTCTTATTTAATTATTATTTTTGGAGAAAAACCTATCATACATCAACAATGATAGCTTTAAGAGTCAGTCTTCTAAATTCCTCTCATCTCTGACATTTTTTGTAAGGATGTCTCAGTTTTCACCTCTAGCATCTTCAAAAATGTAATTCTTCTTTTATCACTTAATGGGATCATTCTGGAATGATGATTCTCTGAAGATCAAATTTTAAAAAAAGAGGAAGTGCTACTGTAACTGTGCCACTGCAAGTGATTAGAAAGCCCTGTAGCAGAAGAACAGAACAAACCCATCCAAGCAATTGGTTGGTCTACCTGGCTAGGCATTCTTAAATTAGAAAATGGAACATCTGCTGAGTCAACAGGTCCCAAAGATGACCCGAACATGACTAGGAATGAGTCATATCTCCCAAACTCCACTAGGTAAAGGGACACAGGATTATAGGAAACAGAATTATTTCTTCAAAGGCTATTTATTGTTTTCAGAGAAGCTGCTTCCAATTCCATTATTTTTTCAGGCTTTATTTTGATTCAAATTAGTCTGACTTGATCTGCTAGTTTTAGGATTTAATGTATTGGATTATCTTCTACTGCCATAGTGATCATTATGATAGAAAAGAAACTTACCTAATATTTGAAAAGTATGCTGTTAAAACAAAGACAATTTTGGAAGTGCACTTTTAATATGTTTTATGTAGGAAGTCTAATAGCCTTATATCATAAAAAACAAGGAAAAAACTGTTTATAACAAAACAAAAATAGTACTTCTGAAGCCTTATGTTTCTTTTAGGAAGTCATATATTTGCATTAACACCAGTTATGATTGACAACTGATACATTGTATTTGGTTCTGAGGCTTGAATTAGAAGCAAAAAATTGTTTTGCACTACAGAAATTATGTCAGAGTGGATGACTTGCCTTTTTTTTCTTTGTTATGTTGCACAGCTTTATGTCATGTCATAACGTATCACAAGCTGTGACTGACAAATAAGATAAAATACTATGCCAGTACAGCAGGCACAGAGCTCTTTAACCTGAGAGCATCAGTTGCAATGTAAATGTACTGCAATGACAAACACAATTACAATGAAAACATCTAGGATGGACCAAATAAGTCATGAGATATTATTCCCTTAGCTACTTTGATAATAATCAAGAAATTTGGTAAACGTATCTACTATTACATTTTTATATATTTTAATGGTTTTATATTTCCCCTTGGGATCCAAATACTAGCATCTGCTACACAGATTAGACAATTTGGATGCAAAATTCTGTAGTGTTCTCTTTCTCACCTTCTTTTCATATAGTGGAGTATTTTATTTAGTCTGGGATTTGATTCTTTTCATAGAATCATTGATGTGTAAGACTTACATGTTGAAAACTACTTGTAAAGGTCATCCAAACCAGCCTCCTTCTCTAAGCAGGTCCAGTTAGACCAGGTTGCCTAGGGCCTTGTCCTGTTCTGTTCTGAATAGCTCCGTGATAGAGATCCAACAACCTCTATGGGCAACCTGTGCCACTGTCAGACCACACTCAGGGTGAAATTTTTTTTTTCCTTAATATCTAACCAAACTTTACTAAGCTCCAGCTTGGTTTTGTCGCCTCTTCTCCTACCACTGTGACCCTTCTAGGGGTCTGACTCTGTTTTTTCCATACCCTCCCATCAGGTACCTCTATACAGCAATAAGGTCTCCCCTTACCCTTCCCTTCTCCAGACTGAACAAATCCTGTTCTTTCTGCCTCTTCTATTGTGCTTCAGCGCTCTTATCATGGTGGCCCTCTCTAACAGTATGTCACTGACTGTCTTGTACTGTGGAGCCCAAAAGCGGACATGGTACTGCACATACAGTCTTATAAATGCCAGAGTGGAAGAATTGCTTCCCTTGACTTTCTGAATACTTGCTAATAAAGCCCAAGATGCAGTTGCATTTCTTCACTGTGAGGGTATACTGCTGATTTTTTTTTTTTTTAACATGCAAACTAGGTTGTTGTTTGCTTATGTTAGAGAAAGCACAACCATAGAGGTGCCTTCTAAATCATGTTACCTGTTTAGATGAAACAGATAATGCTTACAAATAGTCTTGAATTCCTGTGGGAGTAAATTCCTCTCCCAGAGCAGCTCTTCCTCCTACACAAAGGAGTGTTAGCGTGGCTGTTCTACACTGATGATACTCTTATCCCATCTAGTTTCAGACCATTCATACAACAAGGTAACACCTGCTATAAAAGCACCAGAATGAGGTTAACAATAAATGATGCACAAGTTTCACAGCTAGTAAGTATTTACAACAAAACAGCAAAAAAATTTTGCTCTCTTTAAGATTCTGCCCTGTTAACTCATCACTGTAATGCACTTCTCCCAGCACATAGTGTATCCACTTAGTAAAATGGATTGTGCAAAATGGGCATTGGTGACTTATCCAAATGAAAACGTACCTTTGGGTCAAAGCTCCATGATAGCAGCATGATAACTGCATAGATAAAGCCACTGCTGAGATGTCACAATAACAGCGGGGGACTGAGGGAGTCATGAACGGCACAGACGTTCTTGGGCTGTTTTTGTGTCACTAGTTTGTGTTGCTATAGGAAAGCAGCTGGTAAATTATTGATCATATGATGATTAATATTGACAAACACAGGAATGAGAAAGTATGACCTATGATTTTCTCTCAGGGTATCACAGAACAGGCTACAGATAAAGATGATGTAAAGAAAAGCTTATTGCCTTGAAAAGGAATCAGCAAATAGACTTAACATTACTGCTACACTGAGAGTTGCTAAGGGAAGAACCTAGATGTTGTATATCCCTGTTTCACCAAATATTGAGGGAAAGCAGAAGTCAGGATACAGATGCACATTCTAAGATTAAAGCTCTGTCAAAGCAGGAAACATTCATTTTATGAGATGTAGGAAGTACTTTTTAAAAGAGATGGAACTATAAAACCACAATTCTGTGGCTGTTTGCTTACAAACTCTCCTCCCTCACACTTTCCTCACTGTTGCTTCACCCTCCTACTATTCTGTTGTGTTCCCTACCTTACCATCTTCATCTTCCCAGTAAATAAAAACTATGGTGATAGAATAATTGCAGTATCTGCTGTGACTCTGCTATTCCACTTTACATCTGACTTACCTACTAAGGTGGGGGTTTTATTTATTTTTTTGGTTGTTATGCTTTTGGTTCTTTATTGTTTTTTTTTTAAGGCAGGAACCTCATCTGGCAAAAGAATAATTATCTTCCAGTAAACACTTTTAAAATTTCTGTTTTAGTTTATTTTGGAAAGGGAAAAGCTTATAAAGATTATTAATTTTGTACTGCATTGGCCGGAAGGTTTCGGGTTTTTTTTTTTGGCAATACTATTTTGTGAATATTTATGCCTCTAAGTGACAGCTCAGCATCCTCTGATCCATGCACTCTTGCGCTGAAATATGGTTTCTACTCTGAGGTGACAAGTTCACTATCTGCAGAGATTACAGAATATCTATTTAAGTATTCCCCACTGATTCCTCTCAAAATCGTATTCTAGGATTTTGCAGTATTCACTTGTCATGTAAGACACCTGACAGTCATGATTCTGAGAATAACAGTAGTTAGGAATGATTTTCTATATGTACCTGCATGATTATTTGGAAATTCTACATCTCGAAAAAGTTCTTTTAAAATAGTATTATGAAGATTAAATTAGAAAAGATATTAAAAAGGAATATGCTAATTTGAAACTTCCAAAATGACGAAATAAATTCCCACTAGGTATCCACAACCATTCACAGTATATTTTAACAAGCCAATTTAAATTTTAAAAATCACAAGTGACACTGCAAGTTTCATCTCTATTATGCCTCTCAGATGCTCCTCAATGTGATCAAGAGGGCAATTCAAATTTATAGAAGACACTTTTCACCAGATTCTTCAGAAACTGTATCTTATTTGAACTTTCTGACAGTACAAAGGAGAACAAACCTGAATAAAAGAAAGCGTTCCTAACTTGGGCATGGTCTGATTCTGGCAGCCAGTGGCCAGCATACTAATAATTTCCATAGTTAATAGGTTACTTCTCCCAGATGATGATTTTTACACAACTTTCACAGAAGGATATTGATGTTATCAATAAGTAATTTATTACTTAATCAGATAATGATCTATTGCATTGCTTCTAGGCAATACAAAGTCAATGTAAAGTGTGTGCAATTTTGCTAGTTGTTGGAAATATCTTAATTCAATTGCATGGAAAAATAACAGTTGAAAAACAAGGAAATCTCTTGTAGTCATACAATCATGTTCCCCATTCCACACTGATGAATTTTTAGAGAAAACGCATTGCAATCACTCTACCTAACATATTAATCTAATTTGGGGAAGGAAAATGTCACACAGTGATTTCAACTGTTCTTAAATCATACCAAATTTCAGAACACAAATGCTATGATTAGCAGATGAAATAAGACAATTCTGGTTTAGGAGGACTGACACTACTCAGCGTGGGAGAAATGAGAAATCAGTGAATATTGTTCTATTGCACAAATACATGTGTATGCTGCTGGAGTGCTGGAGAATAATGTTTCAGAATTTGTGATCACTGACCATTTCATGCAAAATGTATGAGATTATCCCTGGCACATGTGGATAAGCAATATCTTATGTGGTCTGTGGGGCAAAGATCATGTATTTTTATCAGTTCTCTGAAATTCCTACCAATTCAAAGAGTAAGCCTTGTAAAATAAGAATCATCTCTGAGCACTGATGGGCACAAAATTTCAACATTTTTCTTCTGTCGTTTAGCAAAAAAACCTAATTAGGCTTGCAATGAATACTAGTATCTAAATAGGATGGCTGTCGGGGTTCAACATAATCTCAGAATTTTTAAGAAAGACATAATGAAGACCACCTAGTAACTGTGTACTAAGGGGTCTTGTTAGTAAAAGCTGGAATCAGTTGCTGTGCCTACAGTAGCCTATTTTTTCTGTTTTTTTACAGCCTTTTCATACTGTTCCGGGCAAGTTTTACATATGTTGACAGTGATGGCCAAAGATTATATGATGGCCAAAGACTATATGAACACATGAACACATGTTCAGACACAGCGGGAAACTGAGGAGGGGGCTGGCTTAGAGCTTTTGTCATTTCAGATTCAAAATCAATGGATGTTTTGAATTATTTTTACCTTGTCTTGTCCCACTTCTCCATCTTGTCAAATGGAGATAATATTTCTTACCTCTCCTGGAGAAGAATTTTCAAGATGAATAAAGGTTTGTGAAGAAAAGCCCAGCTGTTATTCCATAGAGATGGTATAAAGTAAAATATGGCATGGCAGTAGACAATGAATGATAACATAAAATTAAATTGAGTTCCACATACCTCTTATAACATTCTACTGAGTTCTTTCTACTGAGCCACAATTTCTGTAGAAAAAAATGGTACTATAGATCCCTCTGCACATGCATTCCTATGATAAAGGCCAGACTACCTGAAACAATTTCTGATCTGCTAAAGCATCTGAATATTTGAATTATGTATACTAGTACTTTATAATTTATGTATGTATGAGCTTGTTAGAATGAAATGAAACAGATACTTCTCTGTGTTGGATGTTTTTGGGTTTTCTCTTTCCAGATATTATTCAATTTTCTTCTCAAAAACTTTCATTGCTCTTTTTTGAACCTGAATCCATTTTATGAATAGCATTCTGGTAGGATATTGTAAAAAATTAAGGCAACAACCCAGTTGCATTAGAAGCTTTGAGGTTAAAAAAAGTTTTATTGCTTGTCTAATTCATAGCATTGGTAAAGCAGCTAAAAATCACAATTGCCTTTTTCAGTACAGGTCGTATTAAAATCCCTTGCCAACATGCTATCTGACTTCAACTCTATGCCCTTCAGCATTATTTCTTTCCACATTTCTTCCCACCCTTCGGATTTATTTTTTTTAACCAACTGCAAAATATTTCCACATGTTGAATCAATACCTATACTTCTAACTCCTAATTTTCTTTCCATGTTTTTAATCTGGTACAGAACTGGCTTACGATTTTACAGGTGAGTTACATTATCCACTATATATCTTAAAATGCTCCAAAAACACAGTAGTTAATCAATAGTTTAAAATTCTGCTTACATTTTCAACAAGATTCATGAGTTAAAAAAAAAAGGAGACTTAGATCTTGTTTGCCCCATCTGCCTGAAAACAAATCTTGTTGTTAGTATTGAAAGAGCAGCAGAAATTTGGGTTCTTTGCTGCTTAAAAAACACCTGGTATTGGATGGGCTCCTAGCTACCTGCAGCTGGAAAAAGGGGCAGTATTTTAATTATGGAGCATTTCTTTGTATGTTCTATTTTCATTCATGCAAGAAGGAAAAGTCAGCAGCCCAGTATTCAGTAACAAAGCTATGGAAAAGATGTCAGTTTATTGTCTCAAAACCAGCAGTCACTAAACAGTCACTAATTCTATGTTTTCTATGTATATACTGGTCTTAGAAAACAAATGAAAGCTCAATTTTTAGCCCTTATCTGGAGAAGACTTAACATGTCTGTAATTTTTAGCATGTGCATACTGTAACTGCATTCAGTCAGAGTGCTCAAGACATGTCTTCAAAAGCATCTTCAGGAACAGACACTTACATAATTTTACAGAGTTCCTGCATGCAAAATACTATATAAATTGTGTGAATTTCTTCAGGGAATCTGCTAAGAACATTAGCCAAGTTAGCATAGCTATGTGATTTGCAAATGTCAAAAATGCTTTAAAAATTAACTTTCCTTTGAATTTTCTATACTTGTATAGACCATATATATAGCATGTATGCGTTCATATGTACACAATCATAGACTCACACTTACAAATAAATGAAAAAAATCAGAATTATTTTTATATCCATATATTGGTTACAGTTTTCTCAGACAAGGATAGGGAGGAAATACTGCATTTAGAAAATATAATGAAACCAGTAAGTGTTATCACTTTCACTGATAGCAGATAAAAACCCCCTGTCTGTTTCATGCTGGGCTTCAGGAGAAGAAACTAATAAATATGCATGTATAAGCAAAACTGTTTATGCTACCAGCAACTGTAGACCTTCAAAAGAGTGTCATTTTTAAGTTCTTTGGTTTGATATACTTTTATTTTCCCCAAATGCTCACTTCTGCAGTAAAAAACAGTATAGGTAATTCCTGAACAACAGTTTAAATTGCAAAGCCAAATACTTTAAAAAAGTCATCACTTTCCCTTATCTATGGAACAGTTCTAACCATCCTCCTTCCCAGAACACTGAAAATACTCACAAATTACTCATTTTAAATTGCTCCTACTATAAGATTGTAGCATTGAATTGTGCAATAAAAATGTTACTAGTGGCACAATAAGCAAGCCAAATACAGTACTTGACCTGCTAATTCAGTGAAAATGGGAGGACCTCTGAAGGCAAAAAATAACAAAGTTTCATTTTTTCTTCTCTCACTTCAACTGCAACAGGATTAGAAGAAAATCAGGCTGAAAGAACAACATCAGGCTTGCAGAATTAGAGCTTGATTCAGCCCTTCCGTTGTGGAATCATGTGCTGCTGTCCAGAAAGAGCTTAAAATGTGACCATATCAGAGGATTGACACATAATACTGGTTCAGATGTAAATAATAGTTCAAGACACAAGAAGGCAGCAAGTCTATTCTAGAGGACAGTTAGGAAATTATTCATTTCCATGAGTCATTTCCAGCTGCAGTGTATCTCCCACTGCCCTGCATAAGCCTGGGTGAGAGTTTCCCGAGGAGCTCTCCTTCCGGCATGGTGGCACAAGGTGCTCGGTGGCCAGCTTGGGGCTGCTGCCGCGCCCCACAGCGCTGGCATACTCAGCCCCACGCACGCGGTCACGGACCTGCTCACAGCAGAGTGTATGTCCGGCAGCAATCCCGCCTGTTCAGAATCCCTCGGGTCCAAACAGGGGAGAAAACCAAACACTTCCCCCACAGAACCAAAAAAAGAAATCTGTGGAAAAAAGTTGTGGACTGTTCAAAGTGTTTCTTTTGATTTATGTAACATAATATTGAAACAAAGTTTAAATAAAGACAGAGAGAGGCTTTTGAGGAAACAATGTCATAGGACTGACTGGCTGGCTGCCAGATTTATGAATTTAAGCCTTTAAAAATTCTCTCTTTTCTGCCTGATTTGATTCAATCTCTAAACAAAGTGCACCTGCCTGCTTAAAATCAACAACAACAAAATCATAAACAGTAAAGATGGTTTTTGTGAGGAGTATGAAAGAAGAAAGCACATTTAAAATGAAAGAAGTAAATTGGAGGATTAAGAGGTCAATCAAGTTTCCTAAAGATCTGGCACTAAAATCCAAGGCATACAGAAAGCTGAAGTTGAAAGATGAAAGGATATTCTTGTCTGAAACAATACATAACATCAGAATTATCACTAAAAATCTATTTAAATTTAAAATTATATTCCCACCATTTAACTGCATTTAATTGACTACACAAACTTTGTCTCAATCTATGATACTGATCGCCTGTTTCTGGAAGTGCTAACCATCTCTTCTGAGGAAGATAAAACTCCTAAGTCATGTCCTGTAATTCCTACTAGATGCTATGCTGTTGAAGGTGTAGCTGTAAGGAAGCTAACTTTGGATACGGAATTTAGGATCAAGACACTTGTATTCTTGCCAGGATGAATTTTTCTCTCCAGTAGAGTTGCACTGCCATACAATCATCATATTATATGGATGGTTCTATGCACAGCTCAGGTTTGCATCTTCTGTTCTCAGAAACCTTCAAGTCTGGTTTTAAGTAAAAGGCAAAGGAATAAACCCGAAATGCATTATTTTTATTTTCCAGTCAGCCATTTATGTATTTGAACTTCTCCATTCAGCTCTTGTGTATTAACACACCTTTGCACAACATCATCAATTAATCTCCAGTAGAAATGATTTAGAGGTTTTACACATTTCAGTACATATTTCATAGTACAGTAACTGTTACGCAGTTATTGGTAAATGAATTACCTATCCCTATACTGGAGAGAAAGGAGTTTGGAGGCTGTGTGCCTTTGTTATTAATAGCTGAAAAAAGAGCTATGGTTATTTTGTTTATTTCTGAGGAAATGAGTTCTCTGAGTCCATCTCTTCTCACATGAGTTATCAAAAGTAAACTTGCAAGTCTTAAAATCTTCTCACATAAACAAATAGGCAATAGTTTATTTACCACAGAAAAGAGTCAACTGAATGTGAAATACTGGCTTCTCTCATTGCCCTGTATCCTCCATTATCCTCCAAGCAACGCTCTTTCCCTTATAAAACAGGAAACTATTAGTTTAGAGAAGTTTACCTTTGAAGGGTGTTTATAGTATGTTGGTAGATTTAGAGGATGGACTGAAAAGCTGGTCTTGTATAGTTTGGCAGCAAGACCTCGGAAACTGAACAGAAACCTGCTTGCTTTCCACACAGCAAATAGGCTTATTTGCAAATGGTGTTTACACAGAATAACCTACTGACAGCTTTAGAAATTCAATTTTTTTTGTATGGCTATAGTCTATTCAAAACAGTATTTTACAATTCAGCTAACTTAATAAAAGCATTTTTTAAGAATCCCCAAATACTTTAAAAGACTACTTAAAAGGCAACTTTATAATTAGGGTGAATCCTACTGAAATGTTTTAGAATTTACAATTGAGGCAGGAGTAAAAGTAGAGAAAGATACTGAATGAAGGGTTAAATCACTGGCAGTCCCTGGCTGAGACCCTACTGTGATACATAAAAGCTTTACTTGCATAGTTTTAGTTATTTGCTGAGCAGAGTTGATAATAGGATGTTTCAAGACGTGTAACTCCCTTCCTGACAAGATCAAATGGGCCTTGAGGTAGCTCATTATGCCTCCTGAGTATATCATTGGTAACAGGGACTCAGGACGTTTGTGTCAAGATAAATGCCAAAGAACTAGTTCAAACTGACCTTTGTGTAACATTCCGAGGCCAAAGGATGGATAAGCCAATTCCATGACCATGTATGGACAAAGGAAGCCCGCAGTTCAACTAGCAGACAGTGTGAGGAAGACTATGAACGACCACCCCACCAGAGGGTGAAAAGACCCTAACCCTAATTTTACCACGTATGCTTGGACTATCCAAATGAATTCCGGGAACTCATCCACATAAGACCGCCCTTTTTAGAAATCTGATGAATATGTATGATTTTTCTGTATATGAACTGAGGTGCTTTGCTAACCCGTTGGAGCACTCGTGGCGGACAAATCCTCAGTGCTGCCCAGCGCTGTATTAAAGAATGCCTGCTTAATAACAAACTAGTTGTTATTGAGTTATTCATCTTGGAAAACCGTCCTGATCGCGGGCTCGGTACCAGGTTTGTTGTTTCAATATGGTATTTATAGCAATTTTTGATTCTAAAGCTTCTAAACCAGTGGCAGCATAAGCCACTTTTAACAGGGTATAGCTGCTACAGAAGGTCAGTTTCTGGTCTATACAACTAACAGGTGGTCCAACTTTTCTAGATCAGGTGTACAGATCTCAGTCATACTTATATTTCTTCTAATACGAAAAGAACAGAACTAAATAATATAATAAGTATGCAATATGTAATAAATATATTAAAAAATCTTCTGAAAAAGGTTTCTGAAAAAAATGCTTGTGTGTGCATATAAAAAAAGAGCACCATGCTATCTCTACAATCTACAAGCATGCACAAGGTGTGGTGCATCCTGTGAGTACAAGCCAAGCAGACCAGAGAGGACCACAGAGCATAGTACTGTAATCCCCCCTGGGGAGGGGTGGATGGTGCCACTTTTGCTTGGGCAAATTTTCCTATGTGTGAAGAGATTCTGAGGGAACAGTAAACACCATCTAAGGAGTAGAAAGCAATCATTTGTCAGCTAATTCACTTAAAATGATAGTTAGGATTAACGAGTTACACTAAGCATTATTACGGTGGCCTCCACTAATGATGTCCTATGAGTCTTTGTTGACTTCCTTTAATGTAGTTATTTTAAAATTTTCTTATTTCACATATCTTTAGCCCATGTGTTGACTCACACCTCAGTGAGTTGCTCATGAGTTTCTGAGCTTAAACAAACAACCCTGCTGTACCAGGTGCTGAGGATTACAAGTCTGTGCTCAATTACACCAACATTACATGACATATAGATGAATCCCTATCCTGGTGCAGCAGCACATCTCCTTAGCAGAATACATCACACTACACTTATCACTCCATACATAAAATGATGAGAAATGTTATAAAAGTAACAAAATATGCACTTTGAATTTTTTCAGTTAATATTTTAAAATATATTCTGTCAGTTCAGGACACATCACCAGGCACAGAGGTTGCTTTGTCAGTCTCCTAGTTAGTGCTACAGCTAGTGTGGAAGTTGAAGTGGATCCCATCTGTGGGATGAAAGAAGGAATTAAAAGAGTTCTATTTTACTTTTTTAAAAAGAGCACAAATATTGAAAGGCTTCTGATGCCAACCATCTCTTTATTGATACATTAGTTCCAAGAAAGTAAGCTTGTGCTCTGTAGCAAGAACAAAGCACCTTTAGGGATACCTCCACATGTGTATATTTTATATCTTCTAAATGATAACTGTCATCTCAGGTGCACACTACTGCCCAGTGCAACCAGTGGGTATTGTCTCCCTGATCAGCAGCTTCTGAGCAACAGAAAGGCGATGTCTGTTGGAGATGACCCAAACTGCTTCACTACTAATGTGCAGTTGTTACAGGACATCTTGAAAAACAAGTGTTAAAAGCAAGTAAGGATAATTAGAAGAATGTAAAGAAGATGCTTCATAACAACTACACCTGGCACTTAGACATATTAGAGATAAAGACTGTCTTCACTAACTCTCTGCTAACTAGCAATAACGATTAACACAAGGATGAATCTTAGAAAAATAGAATGGAGTGCCAAAATAGTGCCCTAGAATTAGCTTGTCTCATTATAACCTCATTATAATGCTAAGGAACATACCTCCTAACTAGAAAAGCCCCCAACCCAATTAAGCCCCCTACTCTCTGAACGTGCGTGGTGAATTAAAAGAGAACTATAACTTTAAGGTGCAGTAAGAGAAGTATTAACCAATAGTTAATTAAGGGGTAGGACCAGTAGGCGTAACTAACTTTGTTAACTGTTTAAATACCTGTGATGATTTTAACCCAGTGTGCATGTTAGGAGGAGAAATTCCCCATGCACCCAGCGCTGCAATAAACCAATGTCGGCTTTCTAAACTATCATTTGGTTTGGAGAGTTTTCTTTGTTACAATTTTCGGTAACACAGTGAGTGATAGGTCATCACATAGATATCGTTTGTCTCCTCTACATGTGGTAGGCCTGGGGGTACCACTTCCTATAGGTTATACCCCTCTTACAGCAGCTTGTCTAGCATCATACTGAAAAGTTAGGTTCCTCAACTTGAAACAGTGAGAATGTCTCTTCCATCAGGAACATGATTAATGAAAGCAGCTGGAGCAGAGATCACAGCAGAATAAGGAGCAGGAAACTGTGGTATGTTGTCACAACTGTCACGAGCAGTAACAGATTACTGGTGGTACCTTGGGCTCAGCTCAATTTTAATGCATGATGTGTGCACAAGCTAGAAAAATGTTGTATATGTTACACATGTTAGAAAGGTTTATGGGAGAGTAGGTACAAAGGAGTCTGAGATGTATTCCTCATCCAGAGTTGTCCCACTAGTGCTGTTCAGCAAGGATTCAGCCAGTCTGCTTTAGAAACAGCCAGCTCTGGCTGTTAGTTGCACAGGGCCAATTGGCCAGGGGGACACAAAATTTTCATTAGACAGGATCACCAGAGCAACAGCAAAATCTAACTGCCTTTTATAACATGTGGAAAAGACAAAGTCCTTCCAAAGCGAATTTTAAGAAGGAAACCACGTCATTTGACTGCTAAAGGTAGTAAATAAAAAACACCTTCCTTTGGAACATAGAGCTAGTTTAATACCTTATGTCATACATCCAAAATGAGGCTCCATTATAAGAGAGTCGTCACACTTTAAGACTATTCTCATCTCTAATTCCATTATGGAAAAACCTTTTACCTGTATTGGGCTTCTATAGGAAACTTTACCAGATGTTCCTTACGCCTGGCAATGCAAAAGACTTTGTGTTGTTCTCTTTGTTAAAGAAGGGAAATACTGTGCTTTATCACCTAAGCAGTTTTGAAAGAGCTGCCATCTAAGGTGGCCTCTAGCTTACAAAGGCTTCTTTTGTTCGGTACAGCACTCCTACCACAATGGCCCATTAGTGCTGACTAATCAATACAGATCTTCTGGCACAAGAAGCAACAGTGCAACCTAAGATACTGAGTTCTTGGCTTTAGGGTGTTTTTCGTTTGGTCTTCAGCGCCAGATCAGGTCTGATGTAACTACTGTTTTTTCTGGCAAAATCTGAGTCTAAAGTCACTGTATGCCACGTTATCATTTTTTGATATAGCAATTGCATGTCAATCCCATCTTGATCATTAAATAAATAGAAAACTATACAAAAGTGAATATATAATGCAAAATTACATAAACCAACATGTTATCATTGCTGCTTCACCAAATATCGCTAGCTATGCCTTTAATGTTAGGTTTCAATATTGTCTATCAAAAGCATATTTTATTCTTTTTCATCCACACAGTCACCTGCCAACACACTACAGTTTCCTGAGTTATGACAAGTCATTTGTCACTCCACAGGGCAAAATGTTATTTGAAATAAATGACAATACTCAGATGAATTTGAAAAAAATAATTTTCCCATTCTGGAAATGGAAAGCTGTTCAGTCTTAAAAAAGGTTCTTCATAATTTTCCAATACAGAACAGCAAAAAGAAAAACCTCTAAAAGCAGCTTTCCAAGAAGCACACAAAACCAATCAGCAAATTGCTTCTTGGGAAGACGCATGAGTCTATAATAACCCAACAGGCCTTGGTCACCCTGGTCACACAGCTTCTCTTGAACAAACACACACATACACGTGCACATCCCTGGCCAAATTCAATGCCGGTGAACACAGTTTCCTACCAAAGTAGGTGTTGAGGTAAACCAAAACCACGAGTAAAACAGTGGCGGTTGCTGCAGCATGCACCTTTCTAGTTGGCAAGCAGCCAGAATATATCCCATGTAATGAATATGTATATATGCTAATCAGGTAATAAGATAAAGCACTGCTGGCTCTCTGTCCTTCTTTTGGAGGTCTGGGGAGATTTCATCATACACCTATTTTCATTTAAAATGGTGCTGACCGAAAAGTGTATCCATTTACAAATAAATCCTTTAAATAGGACATAGAGGCTATAGGAAAAGCAGGGCTAAGTGCAGTTCCCTTAACTCTTCCCCTTAATGAGCAAAGCAGAAAAACAAGTATCGCATACATTCTAAAAAACTCTGTACTTTAAACTCTGAAATATTTCCAGGCTTTGTTCAATTCTTTTTGGCAATTTTAATGTTTTTCTTAATTCTTCTTTATTTAAAATCTTGTCTTCTGTGTCTTGACGGTTCAACACCAGAGACTCACAGATGACGTTTTCCCAAAAGGGAAACTCCATAAAGGACTATCCAGCTGCAAAATGGCTGTTACCTCACACTCTTCTCGGTATGACTCTGACTCCTGACAGCATAAGATGCCTGAGTGTCTCCTAGCTTTTTTCCCCCCAGAGGAAAGAACAAGAGGCAGAGGATTTTTTGGAAGTTGACAGTTTATTTCAGTGTCATTGAGAACACTGAGATGCAGCAGCCATTTTGGAAGGAAACTGTTGCACGTTTCTTGGGATAGAAACTTCTAAAGATAGATAAATTAAGTTGCAAATGTCTAGCAGCCCAATACAACCATATAAGTAAAAATATTTCTTTTCAGTAATTCTCGATTGCTCCCAACTCCACTGAACACTTTTTTTTTTCCACCTAGATAGTCTAACACTTAGAAAACCTGCCAAGTACGCATACATGCAACTTGTGAATATGATAGTGTGCATATAGAAAGAAATAGGGTTTGGCTACTTCACTTGCACATTATATCATTTTATCACCTGGCTCCTATAGTAGTTTGGCACCTTCAGTTCCAGAAGATTTATTTCCTTGACCCATCTCTCTCACACATCCAGGCCAGCATCAACTCCCTCCCTGCACACAGTGCACATCTGCAGCCATTTAAAGGCCTTTAGCCCTTCCCAGTCCTTGGGAGGGTGACTTCAAACTGTTTTCTCTTCTTTCTTTCTCAGGACTGCTGTTAGAGTGTTAAAAACAGATGAGCTAGAGAAAAATGACAGAGATAGTAACTTATATGATAATAAGGACAAGGAATACACAGTGTCTTTGTGAGGGATGATGTGGCTGTGGAAGAAAAATGAGGGACTGACAGGAAAGAGGTAGAGAGATATTGGAGAATGTACTTCAGCTACTTTAATGCTATTCTGGCAAAACAAAACAGCTGTGAATGCAGTTTAGCTGATGACTATAATCTACTCAACCTGTGCTATTTGGTGTTGTAAAGAACACAGTTAATGCTGGATCTGCCATAAAGTTGACACACAAGTTAATAATTTAGGATTAGGATTTAGTGAATTAGGTTTCCACTATCTTCAAGTAAACTGCACTGTGGCTTAGTAAGTCTTGTGGTTTGAGGAAGACAGAATGTCAGGAATTGCTGAACACCTGAACAACAATTAAACTCAGGTAATTCTATTAGCAAGTCTTGTCCATGATACTACTCACTTTTCTTTTACTTACACCTCCATAGTTACTCTTCTAGGGAGAGACTTTTTCAAAATCTAAATTACCTCCATATGCATTTCTCAAGAATGGTGGAATACATTTCAGGAGAAAAACCTTATTTTCTCTATTCCAATAGAATCTAAAAGCTCCCACCTAGACTAGAGTAACAGTTTAAAGCATTGTACAACTATACAACAAAAGGCAAACAGTAAAATAAGAAGTTTTTAATTTAAACAGACAAGACAGATAGAAGAAAGATGGTATTAGGCCCATTTTGCAAAGTGAACTGAGTCACCAGCAGGCTGGCTTACCTAGGTTACACAGTAGTTTGTGACATTAGGGAACAAAGGAGTGGAATAAAAAAATCAAGATCTTCTGATTCCCAGTATCCTGCCTTAACCAAAACCCAAGGTTGCTCCCCCCAAAACCAAATTTTCGATTTCTTTATGTAAAAGAAGGCTATAACTTTACTACATAAATTATAAAAACATAAACCATAAATTATTTCATGTATTATAAATACTTTTTCACTGTTTATGCCCTTTAACATCCTAATTCCATAATGATTAGCTTTCACTAATTTTAACACATGCAAATATAATCACATGAAATGCATAATGTTGGAAGAAAATGTATAGAAACAAATTTTATATTACCAATTATTTATTCATAGATTCTCTTAGAATCAGAACAGATGTTTTAATTAAGAATAACTATGAAATGAATTAAACTGTAATTTTAATCCATTTCTAGTGAGAGAAACTGGGCTGTATTTATCCATCCAGCCTCACTATGTGTTTCTCAAATTCTTCATACATAGAACTTTCTTCTATGTCGTCATTCTTTTCCAGGAAAAGGTCTTAGGAGAAAAAAAATATTTTCTTAGAAGAAAAAATTTCTTTTGCTCTGTAATGGATTTCCTCCAGTTGTTGTTCTTTCACTAATTCTGTGATTGTTTGCTTTATCACACATTCATTTCCACAGCCAATAAATATTCAGTTATCTTTTTCTTAAGAAAACAAATACCACTAATGCTGCCCATTAGTGTCTACGTATGTTAAGAGGACTATCTGTTTAATTAAATCATGTTTTCCTTTTATTGAGAAGAAACTTTGTCAAAGACTTTTACAGAGGACTCTAAATAGAGTTTTCAATGCTTTGTTGTTTGATTTAGTTCACAAGGATCATACTGGCAGTGGGCATGTCAGACATTTTGGCAGCTCCTATTGCAAAGGGGTTTTCCTTTAACATCAATACCTCTCAGGGGTTTGTCTGCTTGAATTTATTTCTTTGTGGGATGGGGATTCTGTCATACGTAATGACCCTTATGATTGCTTCATATAGGATTTCTCTGCAGAATTACTGTGTGACCTTTATATTTCATTTAAAGTGCTGCAATAAAATACAAAATGACAAGAAAGGCAACTAAAATTTTCCTCACTGACACAAAGCCAACAAAATTTTAATTTATCAACAGAAGAAAACAGATCAATGGAAGTTTAAAAATTCAAATGGAGATGTTATGCACAAATGAAACCCAAAATGGTTGTTGATGCATGGACTTTCCTTGCTCTCTCTTCTTTTGTTGGGGAAAAGATCTATAGCTTGTGTGGAAAGTTGGGTCACAAGACTATGTAGAGAAAGTGCTAAGAACATTCAACATCCATGGTGTGACTTGTTAACTGCTACAGTACAGAAAGCGGTGTAATTGCTAAGACAAGCAGTGCATTATTGGAAACTGCAGGGCTACACAAAAGATGTAAAATTCCTGCATCTGCCAACAATTACTGTTTATTTTACTGTTTTAACAACTATAAGTCCTGTTTATGGAAAACAGTCCATTTAAACACTTTTCAGACTGGCAGTGGAGAAATGATGTTTTGTAGGACAGGTTGTCCATTTTGATGACTTTTAAAATAATTTCTTCACAATAAAAGTTCCTCAACCTCTGGATTACTGTCTGGTTATTGTTCTGTTTACTAGGATTTGAAAAGTGCTTTGCTTATGTTCTATCTTCTCATCCTTCTATTAAATCAGTGCATTAACCCCAACAGCTTCAGCTGCTTAATGTTTCTTAAACATGGGATTTTCTGATCACCTCTGCTACTAACGATTTGATTCACCTGGTGACAAATTCTCCTTTGCATGATTATTGCACATTTCTTGCCATTTTAGGGCAAGATAGCCCTATTTTACAATGCTGGCTGTGCCTGGCTGCAAATTTATTGTCTGGGGGATGGGGAAAGAAAACTTACAGTACTTAGAAGATGACACATTGTTTTACTTATGTAGGAGAATGGTATATGAGATATGCTAGATCTTGTCTTACGACAAAAGATGTTAATTGTGCTAATGGACCATCCCAGCTACCTACTACATTTGATGGAATATGTCGTTCCATTTCCTTCCCAGTTTAATCACCATGGCTAATGGTGGTGGCTCCATCAGCTTCATAGCTCCTCAGCTGCTGCATTTTTCCCCCCCCCAAATACTCTCATGGAAGTGCCTATGAGAGATGACAATGGAAGGCATCTCAATAATTAGGAGGGATCCACCTTTTCCTTCCTTTGTCACCTCTGCAGCTCCTTTCTGTAGCTGTCTGGTCACTGTAGTGGTATGCTATCCACTTCCTGCATCTGGATTTCATCCCATGACTTCTTGGAGATAATGATTTGGACACAGGACATTTTTCATTCTCCTTCACAGATGATGATTCTTGGGATAATTTAGGACTGGATACTTGAAATTGGCTGAGTACTTAGTCCTCCGGTATTCTTACTCTGTTTCCAAACAATTTGCTGTTATGCTCAACTAGAGATAGAAACATAGGAAAATTGCAAGACATTTTCAATGATTCTTTAGTACTGCAGAAAGTCCAGATTAGCCCCACTACTCAGAATTTTACTTTCCCCATTATATTCTATTAGGATCTGATTAATTGTTTTTCTGCCTGGTCTGAAGACATATGCAGTGAAAACTGGCTTTCCATTTGCTTCCTAATTATTTCCATATCAGACATGTATGTTCAGGAGAGCATTTAAAAAACTGCTAATAAGGTCCTGCATGATTTCTCATCACAGATACCAGAGCCTTTCATAGGTATCAAAATCTATTACACTGAGTCATTAAATTCCTAAATCTGGGTTTTAAATGTCAAGCTGGAGATGGAAAATTTTTGCCTTAATGACTTAATATTAACCTCTCATACCAGTTTTTATATGTATATAAATAGATCAATGAATATCAAGGATAATTGGAGATAAGTTAATGTAAAACATGTAGTACCTGAAATGTGGCTTACTGCATGAAACAGAGCCTCAACTAATGTGAAGTATTTCTGGATTTTAGTCGAACCAGTAAGTTTATTCAACAGAACAAATTTACTTCTTAAATTGTAGGATAAGAACTGTTTCCTTTCACTGGATCAAGAGAGAGGACTCAGGAGATGCAGGTTCTATTTCCACTCTCCTATGGGCTTGAAAAGGTACCAAGAATATCCAACAATTCTTCTCTGTACCCTAGTTTTCCAATACATAAAATAAAAGTTCTATTGACTTCTTAGTATCACACTGTGAAGTCTCCTGGCTTAAAAGAAGACTAAGAGAGTTGGGTAAAATCATGATAAGATTGTACAGTTCCAAAATTCTCATCCACATTGCAGACACCACATCAGCTGACTTACCTGCAGACTTGTATATTTTCCTCAATAATTATATTAAATGCATTTATCGTATTTCAGTCCTCACTTATTTCTGGCAATGCAAAAATATTTTATTACTTACACTTTTCTATTACTACTCTTAATTTATTGATTTTTGTTAGTGAATATTGCCATTCATGAAAAGCTATAAATAGCATAAATGCATAAACTAATATTTTCCACGTGTCTTAAAAAAAAAATCAGTGTGTTGTAATGGAATATGAATCAGTCAACCAGAGTAATTTTTTATTTGCACTCAATCAATTATTCCTAATTTTTTATAGTATCTAAAGTTCATCTAGAAATGCTGATATATTTTTGTAGCAAAATACAATCATTTCATAATATGTTATTGATCACTTAGTCACTTACAGAACTCTTAGCTAGTAAGTTTTTCACATCCATCTATTTGAGAAAATAGTGATCTACTTTTACACATAGTGGGAATTATCAGGTTCTTGGTGGTGAAGCTTTAGAAAGGAAACATTCTCCTTTTCAGTGGTTCGGTTTAACAAGAGTGTAGAAGCAATTATTAGGTAGGGATAGGTAGGAGAAGAGTTATTCCTCAAAGACAAATAAGGAGGAAATACCTGTGGTTACCATCTGTGACAAAAGTCACATACTTCAGATCTTATTTGAAGTACAGTCTTTGAGGAAGAATGACTTTAATCTAAATGGAGTGAAGTGGCTTTAAACATGCCTTAGCTCAATTACCTTAAATACTGGAGTTAGTGGCCCATATAGTAAATCAAGAAATAAGTGGTTTCTATGTACTTTTTTGCATTTTATGAAAATTAGCAACAAACAAATGTATCACTAAAACTAAAATATAGTTTTTTAAACCAGATTAGAATGAAATAAAACTCTATGATGAACGGTCACAGTTACTATTAAAGTAATAGGTCAATGGACTGGATAATTCAGTGACTAAAGATGAAGGGGTTTTTTTGTGTTACTGTTTTCTTTCTTACATCTCACTGATGGCTAACATCTATCAGTTTCTTTCCTCCTCCTTACACACAGTAGCTCAATGCTTACGAAGGTCTAACAGCTAACCATACAGCTGTTTAGAAATAAGAAGCTAAGATGATGATAAATAAATTCTTACTATCTCTGTTGCTTACCTATGGTATTTGCCTTCTATGTTGGAAGTAATTTCCCTTCAGGAAAGTAAGTGTTGTTAGCATAAATTAAAAAACACCACTGCCACTTCTAAGTTCACTTGCTGTTTGAACAAAGTGCCTTGTTTCCCAAAAGAAAAAAACTGAAAATTCACAGCACTTCCTCTTTTGGGGAGGATGTTTTGGGATGCATTAAATCATCAGTGAGATCCAGAGTATCTCAGTCACACTGAGAACAGAGGAGGAACTTACAATAGCAACAGGTTTTCTCAGAAAATTGGTCTGGTTGATACAAAAATGGTGAATCAACATTAGGATGCCCAGTTTGTGCAGAAAGAAATATGATTCAAATCTCACTTTGCTTTGGAAAACACAGACATAGACTCAAGAGAAGTTAAATACTGCATGTGTTCCAGATAGAATCCTTGTGTCCCAGTCTCCTCTGGGTGGGCAATTTTTGTCTTGAAAGTTAAGTTTTTAAGACAGCTTGCTAAGTGACTTATAGAAATAGAAATAATTTGCATGGAGCCTGTGCTGGTAGGACTTTTTATCAGCCTAGTATCAAAATATAATAGGTAAAAATCTTCAGATATTTTAATTTATATTACCTTAACTGATGTTAAGAAACCAGCAGTAATACATAAGTATAAAAGTTCTATATTCTCTCATCAGTATAAAGCTTTCCTCCTTATGTCAAGGAGGAAAATGAAGAATAAGAAGTATGTTTGTGTGTGAACTTATTCAAAATGAGTCTTTTTTTTTTTTAACTTCAAGTGCTTTTAACAAAGAAACCCAAAGCAGCTTCCATATTGTTACCAGTAAATTCCGTTTACTATGAAAATTAAGATTTCTCAGCTCAAGCCTCTGAATCTCACAAACCATGCATGCTAAAAAACTGATAAGCAATGAAATGTATGAATCAGACTTTTAAAAGTGGTGGTCTTCTTGAGAAGGAGGTAAGATTTTATTCAGTTACTCGCTAGAGTCAAAGCTCAAAACCTCAGCTAACACAGGTATGACAAACATTACACAGGACTTAAAACTGATTGTACTAAATACCAGAGCAATGGCATGAAACTGGCCTTTCTTGTTGTTAGGATGACTACCAGAGTGACACGAATGCCCGATTTCACTATATTCATTTGAAAACTAAACAGCTGTTCGATTTTTGTCTCTACGAAGGCAGTGTTAGAGCAGCATAAAGGTATCAAGACAGACATCTGTTCAACTGCACATACATCTATCTTGGATATTTGCTAATTTTTGTGTTTCTAAATAAATCTTCATTTAAGGATGCCAAATACTTTAAAAAACGCAAATTGAACATAAAAAACTCTATAAGGAATACAAGTACCACATGCATTTCACAGAGACAAACAGAGACAAGAATAAGTGGTTTGCTTAGGCTCAAAGAATATATTAAAAACAGAGCCCAGGTGAGCCGTTTATAGTCCTACGCTCAAGCCGAGATGCTAGCCCCAAGGAAGTCCGTGGCTGCTTGCTGACTGCATCCCCAGGGAGGGAACTTCACACAGAATCATTTGCCCCAACCAGTAGAGAAAACACTGCCTCTATCTGCTCAGTCCACAGTTTAATTTCAGAAGAAGTTACAAGACAATATTAAAGTACAGCTGCTATATAAGAACACTTTGAAAAAAAAGTAAACAGGAGGACACTAGGTTAACTAATCTTCCTTAAACCCCTGCATTTTAGAATTATATAAAATTTATATAGTTCATACAAACATACTTGTATAAAAGTATCAGTATAATTGAGGGAAGGTGGGGCTTTTGAGAAAAACGTTTCCATCTTTCATTTTTTGAATACAAAGATTATAAACTAGGGTAGGTAGGCCCAGAGATTGCAAGAAAATATCAGTTCAAAATTGGAATTACATAAACATGACCTATGGAACTGTGCATTTTCCCTTATAGCAAACATTTTTAATAAAGATTCAGATTTGAATACAAATCTTATACTAAAATAACCCCCAAATAATCTCTGAATAAAACCAGTTAATTTGTTCATGAGAAATGTCAGTCATATAGTGAAGTGAAAAAAGCAATTGACTAAATAAGGTTAACCTTTATGATTGTAATTAAAAATAGACGTACTAGTATTAAGGCTTCCTGATTTTTAAACCAGATATTTATTTTTTGAGAAATAATGGATATCACGTGGCACATTTAAACATTTAAATTAATGTTAGATAGTGAACCAATTGTAACACAGGCCTAAGAAGTCCAGATTCTTTCATTTGGTTTTAGATACAAAGTTGGAGACTGCCCAAGTTTTTGGAATTTAACTGTTTAAGCCTGTCACATAAAGAAGCTTATGCTTCTTAAAAATAATTAGAATTGGCATCAGCAATATTTTCATCACTGTTCTTGACAGAGATTTATGTTGCAAATCACAATTTAGACTTGGTTAAAAGGAATACTCTAAAGCCTGACAAAATAAAATTATGTTTACCGTATTTAAGGAAATTGTACCAACTTTTTTGACCTCCTGGATAAATTCTTGGACAGGCTACCCTTAACCCAATAAAGGCATGGTTGACTTCCATGTACTATACTTTGAATATAAATGTACATTTATGTATTTTAAAGTTGGACAGTGCTATTACATTCTAGAGTATTTAAATTCTTTAGCAAAAGTGTTGCAGCTTTTCTGACCAGTCCCCATTTTGCAACTAGTGACATTTATTAATGTTTTTTCTTGAGCTCCTATCAACCGGGATAATTGTGATTTATTAGTTTACCCTAAATATTCATCTATGCTACTAATTCAGAATTCATTTATGATTTGGGAGAGATCTGCACAACTTTATTCTACTCCTTCCTCTGACCCTAAAGCTGTACTTATATCAGGAAAAGCAGATAGGAAACATTCTGTACTATAAAGACATTTTAAATCTTTTATTTAGCATGGTTAATATTACTGTTGACATCCTGGGTAGCAGTAGCAGTTGATCAAAATGAAGAAAGAAATACTTTGGAAGGGAATGTCTACTTCTGAGGAAAACAGCTGAACTCAGACCAAAGATCTGGTTATTTCCTCTACCCTCTTCTGCCATTTTTTGCCTCTCAGTATCAAGGGGCAACGATGCAACTGTACTTTGATCATTTGCTCTACAATCACACATTATCTTCTGCAGGCAAGACACAGACCAAAAATGAAAAGCATGCTGAAACACAAGCTACAGCAACATAGATACAAAACGGCCATTAGCTGCATTTTGCTGGCTGCTTTTTCATGAAAGAGTAAAAAGAGAAAACAAGAGTCACATGGTTTATGAGGCAATTTCTGAAACAGAGGCATTAAAAAAGCAAACAAGAAAAAATGCCTGTGGCTTTTGATGGAAAAAAAAAAAATCACTTAAACTGATCTGGGAGTGGAAGGAATACATTTAAAGAAATGCAGCAGATGGAGAGCAGAATAACATCTTGAGTTAATTTATTTTTGAAGTACACAATGAGTTTTAGGATATAATTGAATTAAAAAGTCAGAGGATGAAGTAACCTTTTTCTTGTTCTTCATATTGTTCTTACAAAACCAAGCATAGCGAGTTGTCTGAGATTTTTAGAACAATCCCCCTAAATTTTTAAATTTTTTACTTAATGGATTTAATATAAACCTGCTGGTTGATGAATGTGTGTAAGTGTAGCAGCAAAATAGCCAGTCACCAGGTACTGCTTCATTATTTAGGCATCATCAGAATACAACACTTGTCATGCAGGTGTACCAGTCGTGTGATCCAGAAACAGTTGCAAATGAAATGTTTCTTCTGCTTTATAAGATATAGTGCTTTAGCAGTTTTCCTCTTCAAAACATACGTTAATAAATGCCTATGCTACAGTGGCCTGTAAGAGCTACAGTCTTCAGTACCTAGACTGGTTTCAGTATTGATTCCACGTTCTTAAAATTAATATGCATGTGTAAACAAAACAAGACATTTTCATCTCTGGACACACATACAAAAATAATCTTTTCTATTAATCCAGGGGCTAACTTCTATTGCTTCATGGAAAATGTCAAGACTACCAATTAAATAAATTCATCCAAACTGTCAGAGGTGTTTTCCTTGACTTGTCATGCAGATAGGTGGCTTACCCACCAGAACATGGTGTATACACATTCCCCAATGCCCCAAATCATATGTAGCTAAACAAAAACTTCTAGATAATGTGTGAAAGTTAAAAAAATAAAATAATGCATCTCTTTCAATCAGCTTCAACTTTGTTGCTTTTCAAATTGATCTTTCAGGAAAAAGGTTATTCTTAGTAGTTTTTTTCATCAGTATTCCTACCAATCACATTCCTGACTTAAACAATTTAGTTAGCATACAAAGAACAGGCCCCTTTGTGCAAAATTTGTACATGTAAGTTAAGAAGACATTGCATCAGATGAACTGAAACATGCATTAGTTATCCTGGAAAAGGGTTGGCTGTGGTGACTGGCTGTATTGGGTTATGTTGATGTTGTTTACCTTGAGATAAACAGTATATTGAGATATAGCACCTTGGAGGAGCTTCTGTGTCTCCTGATAATGACTGATATACCACCTTGAGACTTGGTATTGTTTACATACCAAAGAGCAAAGTCAGTAAAATGCCCCAAATGGGTGTCCTAAGGCTGACCTACCTCATTATAATGTTAAAACACACACCTCCTAGCTAGGAAAGCCCCCAACACAAGTAACCCCCCTACTCTCTGGGCATGCGTAGGTGAATTAAAAGAGAACTGTATCTTTCAGATGAAGTAAGAAAGATACTACGCAATAGTTAGCTAAGGTATGGGACCAGTAGGCATAACTAACTTTGTTAACTGTTTAAATACTTGTCATGATTTCAACTGGATGTGCATGCTAGGAGGAGAAATCCCTCATGCACCCAGTGCTGCAATAAACCAATGTCGGCTTTCTAAACTATCATTTGGTTTGGAATGTTTTTCTTGGTTACTATTTTTGGTAACATTCCTATCACTCATTCATATCCTTGGTGCAAAATTTTGCAGTGATAACTGAGAGGTACTCTATGTACAGGACAGTCTTTAGAGATCTGCTTGCATGTCCTTAGCATTCAAGACATTGTGGTCCCAGAACACTTTTTCCCCTTTTTCTGAGCCCCTCCATTTTATGAAACATCTTCCTTTAAGTAAGGCAATAACGGAAAAGAAGGAAGCAGTTATGAATTCCAACATTAAACAGGGTTAAGACCCAAACAATACCCAGTTCCACTGCCTTAAGCACTCTGCAAACCCCGAATTATACTTAGCATCCATGAAGAACAAGTTACAGTTTTAAAGGTGCCGAAAAACTTATGAAAAATAATGATAATGCACAGAATACATCATTGATGTGAGAGAATGAGAAACTTTGCATTAGTGGCACATTAGATTATGACTGGGTTTGTATAGTAGTACTCTAACAGAGGAGAGAAGGAAAGTATCAGGCAAGTGTGGACTGAAGCTGAGAGCATCCAAGAGAAGGTTTTGCAAAATAGAGTCATGCTTTTTCTCCTATTTTGTCAACTTCAGATGAATTGTGAAAGGACGCACAGAGCTGAATGAAGAAAAGACAAAATGGATAGTCTTTGAACAGCCAAAGCAATCTTTGGGCAGGGCAAAGTGAGAATATCACTTCTACACTCTATGAATTATGGAAATGCTGGTAGGAGGGACCACCCTGCCTCTATCAGACAGAGCTCAAAAGAGAACACAATTTTTTCTCACATTTGTTTTTATTCTGAATTGGACTTTTCAAGAGTAAGACACATTCTCTAGGAATTTTGAATTAGTTTAACATAATGCTTTACTGAGGGCTAGAATAACAGGTCCCGAGAATGATGAAGTGTTTGACAAGGTTTGTTACAATGTGGTCTACAACATAAGTCTTTCAAAACACCTAAACAGTTGGCATTCAAACAGTACGCAACTAACATTTTACATGGCATCTGTGTAACAGCTACATCTGCTCTGTGATGGGTAGGAGATCAGGTACACTGAGATAATATTTCAGTTAAGACACTGAATTATACTCAAGTTCTTCCTTTTATCTTTGATGAAAAATTACTACGGGAAAAATTTAGAGCTGAGATATGTAAGGGTATGTCTGGAACGACAGTTAGATTTTATTGAACTTAAAGCTTTTAAAGTCCATTAACAGATTTTATTCTTCTCTACAGTGGGGATAAAACCAAAAATCTATCCCAAAAGGCTCTTGTAAAACTGCTAATACCAACACCTGTACTAGCTCCCCCCAGTTTTTTTACTTGGATTTTTAATCTACTCCTACTCAGGCCTAATCTACCTTATGAAAGGGGTTTCTCCCCACCTCCATCCCACCCCACCATCCAGTTGCTATTATTTCTTTTTTTCCTTCTGGTGAAAACCATTTCTGTTCCCCTGAGATGATATACAATGACTTCTCTGGACCACTTCCCTCTCCTCAGTTCCATGACAGAGTACACAGTAAGATTTACGATACAAAGGCTGAGTCAAGGGATTTGCACAGAGATCATATCCTGGCAACACTTCACATACTTCTAGCTAGTAGTAAGATTGAATTTCATTGTTTCTTGAGAACAGTGGGTGCAGTATAACTGTATATTCTTTTCACTGACAAAAATGGTAAAGATCTGTAAACTTATATACATAACTGATAACAGTTGTCACATGTTGTTCATGTGAAACTTTTTTTTCTGTGCAAATCAATTTTAATCTACTTAGAGAAGATAAACCGTTCAGTAAAGTGGACTGTAACAAGGGGATCTCATTAAGTATGCCTCCTCAGAAGAAGAAAAAATAATTTTACTTCTGCCAGTTCATTAATGTATTTGCATATTCAGCTATCAATTATAATAAGTGAATGATATGCTCCATGCCAGATCATCCAAGAGAATAAAAATCTGCATATAGCATTGGCATCCTAGAACTGAAACAAAAATAAATATGGAAAAGGAGTGTATCTACCATCTCTGCCACTTACTGTTTGATAACCTCTCTGAAAAGGTCTGGCTAAGAAGGCACTGCAGAGTTCATTGTTTTGTAAGCTGTTACAACACACTAAGCTATGACTTGATGTCTTCAAGGGTAGAAGGTTACTAGAGCTAGGCTAGTTCTTTCACATACATTCCCCTTTTTTTTGCAAGAGATATTTTGTGATATCAGGTGTGCAGTAGATTCTATCATAACCTATTCAGCATATCTTCTGATGACAGGTAACTTGTTGCTATATGCTTCACTTTCCCTCGCTACAGACTGGCAGCTCCTGGACACTTTTCATTGTGCAGGTGCTTCTTTCTTTCTTTTGGAAGACTTGTTCAGATAATAGAGCAATCCAATCAAAACATCACTGGGAACCCTTGACAGAACATTTGCTGCTTTAGAAACATTTGCACTCACCATATGGCAAGGGCAGCTTAGGCTATGCAAGTGTGATAATTCTGGGTTTTACTCATGGAGGGCATCTGAGATTTATGATGGCCAAAATTCATTAAGTGTTGACAAAGCCATCCAAATGTTTAAAGCAATTTTGTAGCATAGTTCCAGAGCTGAGTAAAGGAAAGGCATTTGGTTTTCATTTCCATTTACACAAGGACATATCTATTTCAACAATCATTCTGTACCTTACAACCACCAACCCATATTAAAGTGAGGCAGCAGCAGCTTTCTATAGTAATGGAACAAAATATAACAGCTTGCAATACTAGTCATACTGTTTGCATTTTTTATTCAACATTTTCAGTAATGTACTTACCAGAACATGAAAAAGAATGATAACATGACAGGTATGATAATCAGATTGCTTCTTTCACATTTTAAAGGCACTAGAGTTCTTAAATATACCACAGTCTTTAATTTGCTTTTAAAATAGAAGAGGCTAATTTGTGTTTACTATAATTTTTAGAATTGGAATCTTTTCTATGTTCCCTGACACGGAAAATATGGATAATCCTTACCTTACATCATTCAATGCCATTATTATGCCAAGATCTCACCATAAACAGCTGCAAAATATGCACTAGCATAAATTACCAGGAACCAATTAAAAACTCTCACAGATTATTGCTTGTTAGTTTATCTATATACCAGATTTCATGACAATAGCATTTTTACAGGATCATGTTTCAATGGCAACAGCAAATTTTATTCCCATTTGCTCTTCAGCCAAAGGAGCTTCTAAAAAACCCCTTTAGCCCTCTCCTATGGATACCAGGTTACTCACTAGCCAGGTGTTCAATATAATATTTTTTTTTAACTTCAGTGGAAGAGACTCAAATACCAGAAAGAAAATGATCCCATATAACGATGAAAAACATAACATAAGGGCAAACACCCTTTACTTCCAGTTTATTGTTGGGGGGAAAAAAAAGGAAAAAAATGAAGCAGCTGTTTATGGTCATGCAAGTGGTGTAGCAGTGTTATACGCATCCCACATACAAGATAGCGTTCTGTCCCTTTCCTGATTTTTCTTCTCATAACCGTTTATTTTTGTATTACAAAGTTAATAGATTATACATTAATCATTCCCTTTTACTTGTTGTGTTTTAAGATTCATATTATTCCATACACTGGTATGTAAATTAAACATTTCCTATTGGTGACTGCTTCACCTTCCTCAGCATTGCTTCCAACAATTAATTTGATGTCAGAAGACTAATCATCATAACCAAGCAGACCAAGGTTTCTTCATTTAAAAATAATTTTGTGAAATCTATTTTATTTTAATAAGCGAAAGAGCAAACCCATGTTATATAGGCTCATGTTTCCTGACATATCCAAAGACTAAAGCTCACCTACTTGAGAGACTACTCCAAAAGCTGATGGACTCCAGAGACCATCTTTTCTTCCTCTGCTGACTTGAGTAATGTTTGAATGATTCAGTTTCTACCTAGACCATCCCATAACATGAAATGTTTATGGCATTAGAAATAAGCAGAGTTCCCTGTTCCGAAAGCTTCTATAAACCAAAAGGAAAAGTGGATTGAACATATGAGGTTTTGGAACATGGAGTGGGAGTAATGCCTGTTTTGTCTGATCTCTGAGCCAACAGCAGGGTGACTTTACCAGGTTCTAAAAAAAAAAAAAAAATATTGGATGTCTGTCTTTCCTTAGCAGGCTGAATGACTGGCATATCTACAGCCTGGAACAGAAGCTAGTTTTACTGGCATTTAAAACTTAACAATGATCTTCTCCCCATTGCCAAAGAAAAAGTCAAAATTACAGGCAACCAAAAAAACCCCCTTCCTACCACTTGTGCTGGGCTCTCTGTCCATAGGGATGCTTCACCATTTTACTGTCCTCAAGTGCTACAGCTGTGCTAGATTATTCCAAAGTAGCACAGCGCTTAGTAACATCACTGAAAGGCTTTGGGCAATTGTATTGCAAAGAGCATGATTCTGGAGGCTGATAGTCCTGAAGTGCCATACTGGTATGTTTTTTAGTGCTTGGTATTTAGATGACAAAAGTCTAAAACTAGGAATCAGGGAAGGGAAATACTATAGCAATATAGACCACACCTTGCATTTTCACAAACTGCAGCACAGCTCCACAAAGCTGAGACACAGGGTTACAACAACGTAGTAATCAATTGAGACCATCTAACTTTCTGTGAACCAACTCTCTTAGCTCAGATGACATGTAGGATAAAATAGTGAAAGGTGGGTTGTTTCTATTCAAACTCACCCTTGGGCTAGAATCCTTATATAGCCCTACTGTCTTCATTCCTCGTATAAAAAAACAAGTCTTCTAATGTTATCAGCATTTTATGAACTACAGAGAGTTTTTACTTGCTAGACAATTAACTCTGGGGGAAAAAAAAAAAATAAAAACAGACCATAACGCTAAAAAAGCCACATCCTTTTTATACTACTGGGGAATATTTCATAGATTTTATCTACACAAACTATTACAAAACAATACTTGCAAGTTCTAAAGTGTTATTTTAAAGTCTTTCTCTAGATATTCTGCAATGCAAACAAGTCCATAAGAGCTTTTCATCTTTGAATGGGAGAAAATTTTACAGCGATGTATACAAGTGGAGTTTGAGAGATGAGTTTGTTATAAAAAAATCATTTGCTATTTAATTTCAAATACACATTTATTCAAATGTTTGGAGACAAATATTTCTTAAAATACTGCTAAGTTACCTGAACGCATCTAAATACTTCAGCACTTGCAGGTCAAGTTATCTATTCAAGATTTATTCAGATGTAATAGTATGAGAATAAAAAAGTAATTTTAAAAAAACCAAACCAAATCCCCCAGATTTTTAAATATGAGAAATACTATACTTTAAAAGCAGATACTTGAAAGAGAGGGGATACACTGTCTAGTCAAATAACTCTTACCCTTCCTTTATATAAAAGTTACCTTACTTTGTATATTAAATATTGTTATCCTATTTTATTGTATATTGTGAAGAAATCTTTTGTGTAAAATGAGGATTTTAAAGGACTCATTTTGCAAAATGAAATTTCCAAATGGAAAAAATCCCCAACACACCCATTTCCACATGAAATCTTGTTCACATGTTAAGATAACTTTTCCAACTACTCGTTCCCATACTAGTTTCCCAGAGTAGCTGGACTTATTCACAGCAGCCTTCATGTGTATTTTTGATTATTACTATTACTATTCAATATATCAGATCCATGCAATATTTAGGCAGGTAGCAAAACCAGTAAAACTTAAAATTATTCACTTTCTCATGACTTTTAATTCTCTCGTAAGGGTATCTTAAGTGTCATGTTTTAAAGATAATTTAATGCTTAAAATACTCAGCTGACTTAGAATTCTACTTCCAGTCTTCTTCCAATGATCTTAAACATAAACAAATACATTTTAAAATTCTAAAGGGACTTCTAGGTTCCCAAGGTACCTAGTACCCTTGGTATAAGCAGGTAGAAGTGCTATAATTGAATATATATGTTCTTTTGGACTACTCTAGTTGTGAGATGAAGTGCATGAATTAAGTGCTTTGCTTAAGAGGACCATTAATTCCTTACAGTGCTTTGAATCATGTACGCTAACAGAGTGCACTTCGAAGAAAGTGTGATCATGCATAACCCAGTGAAGATTAACATCTACAGAGGAGATGAAAGTTCTGTGCTTTCCCCAGGGGAAGGATCATTTCATTACAGTCACAGCTAAAGTTATATGATCAACATACAGAACATGAGTTCAGAATTTAACATATATTGGAAAGAGAGGATGTGCACACAGTCAGCTTTAAAAATTTGAAACAAGGGAGAGAAAAATTTAAGCTCCTTCATAGCATTACACAGGTGCCCTGCCTGTGTGAGATTCCTTCTCCAAATCATTTATCCATTTGAAGGGCTTTTTGCTAGCTATTCATTTTAGAAAGGGCATAGGTGTCTTGCTTTAGGTTCCTGAAGTCAGATTGTTAAAAGTTCATGAGCGAACACTCCCACAGTCTCTGACATCAAAATCAACTTTTCAAGTTTAAGGATATTAACCTTTATTAACTTTGTTCACCTCTATTAACTGTATTCAGCTGAAAGAAAGTATTCCCATGGCTTACCTTCCTCTCTCTCCTTCATCTTCCCCTTCCTCTTTTTAAAGAGGACATTCTTTTGTTCAGTCCCGCAATCTGCAGAATTTTATCTAAACAGATAATTCTGTACATTAGAGGAATCCACAACCACCTCCACGACCCATTTTTAAATGTAGATGATTTTACAAAGCCCCAGTTGTTATGGCATTCTGGAGTCCAAGCACTATTGAAATTAAATGGAAATTAGGTGTTTAACTTATTTGTAATCTCTGTTCCTGAGTATTTGCAAGCTAATGTTATGGTGCTCTAGGTTTAACCTCCATAATTCTGTCTAAACGTTAGGAAGCACTCCAGCACATAGATCAAGCCTTGTTTATGCTGCTCCTGAAGATAATGCATTTGCTCTAAGGAACATGTAAAGAAATTGAGCCGCCTAATGGGCTGACCTGTGGATCTATCTAGATCAAATTGAAGTCTATCAGATTTATCTAAACATAGAGTCCAGGTTTATTCTGATGCATCCAAACCCTGTTGGACATAGCTGCACACATAGATTTGAGTACTCATTTATAGCAGAAGCAATAAACTTTCACAGACTTATTTTAAAAACAAGTCTTTATCCCATTACTGAAAACAGGTATCACTGCAAAATCATAATACAAGAAGGAAGTATATGAAAGTCTCATTTAGATCTCCTACAACCACTTTGAAGTGCTTATAATTGAAAGCTACAGCAATCAAAAGATATCCAAAAGCTCCACTTCAACCAAAACCACAGTTAGAGAAGGAAAAGATATGCAGATAGAATAATTGCTGTAAGGAGGTGAGGACAGACTGAAAGATAAACAAGTCATGACTTTCTCATAAAAGCCATCTTCTGAGTATGTTTTATCAGGTTTGTTATTTTTTGCATTTTAGCATTAGACTAGAAGCTTAGGGGATTTTTTGAGGGGAACATTTTAGAAGCAATTCCTGTCTGGTCATGAACATTCTACAAAGGTAGAAATAGCTTTAAGTTGCTGCTGTGTGGGTGTGTTGTCCCTCCGCCCACCTCCCCTTAAGACACCCCCATTTGTCTCTGCTCAGATCCTGGCTAAATGCTAAGTGCTATGAGTACAAGAATTCAAGTATGATATTACATGTATGCTCAGTTTCACACTGAAAGTGTTTGAAGAAAACACAACAAACTCTTGAAAGTAGAAAAATGTCAGGAGTAAAATAAATCTACTCATGGCACAGACAGTATGCTTTTCTAATAGTATGATAATATTATGCAATTTCTTTGCTTTTATTCAAGTTCTTCTCCAAAAGGGTTCTGAAGTATTTTTAGACCTTCTATTAACTATTCCATGTTCTTGAGACAGGAATCAACTTAATACTGAGATAGAAAATCTAAGCTGAATTATTAAGCCCAGTTATTAAGTTCTGGTTTCTTAAATGTAAACAGGTACACACCGGCATACCCAGTTTATGACTGCAAGAACAAAAGTGTTTAATCCAAAAGTTTCATTAATATGTACATATAGACCTCAAAATAGAATGGATGCTTTGTGTGTTTTTGTATACCATAGTGATCTTTCCAATTGTGCAAGAAGAATCATCTAAAAGAAAGTGTCAAAACAGACATTTTCTTGGAGAAAGAAATGTCAATATTTGAGATGTAGATGGTCAGGCCATGATATTTATTTTTAATTAGAACTGAAAATTTGGCCTCCAACTGTTTACAGGGGATCTGTACACTTAAAGGACAGAACTTATTACAGTACTAGAGCCGTGTTGTCTCAGCCGCTTTTATATTGATTTGCTGTGCTGTCATGGGATGTCAGGTGCCTCTTGAATTGTGATTGTACTTTGCATGCACTTTTCTCACCTGTTAGAAGCAAATTTAAAGCAAAAAGCCTTTAATATACTTACTATATCAATAAGTTTTTAGAGATGTGTATGTGGCTGACAAGGCAAAGAAAAAGTGTTATGAAATACTGTCAAGTTCTAGTCCCCTGATCATGTGGATTGTCAAGTTATGTATCGTTTTAATAACTATCACCATAACAATAAAATGAATGTAAGCCCTCCAAGGAAAGACTAGAATGCAAGTCAAAATCTGGGTCCTGTTCTCAGCTCTTGGTCAGCACTCTTGGTCAAACCATCCATGTGTGAGTTACAAAATATTCCTTTCCCCTCCTGCAATTATCTATCTATTTGAACAGTAAGATATTTGTAGCAGGATATACATATGTTCCACATTTATCACATATACTAGCCTAGGTCAATTCAGAAAACTACCAAATAAAGGCAGACTGCAGAATTTTTCATGGAGTAGTAAGTATTCAAGAGATGCCTGCAATCAGCTTTAGAATACATTTGTATTTAGCTTCATTCCATATTGTAACTTTTCAAGGAAGCAGCACCAAACTGTTTGCCTGAATTAAGTAGGAATAGAAGTTTAGAAATCTTTGTTATCAAGAAAGTAGAGTTAGCCACAAAATCCTTCCATACAGTTTGTTGTGATTTGAAGTCACAACATAGGTTTTTCCTGTTAATCGTAAACAGAATTTCCAATAAACAAGCAGCTGAGGAGGTGGAACACTGAAAGATGGTTAGTTTCTGCCTTCATGAAAACCAAAGGAATGTTTTTTTAGCCTTTCTTCACCATCCAGGAATCAATTCCTTATCATGGTTTCTCTTTATTTATGGTAGTTTACAGTCACATAAAAAACCCTGATCCTTCTCTTAGGAGTCTTTTTAATGTTTTATTAATAACAATATGGTCTACGACTACAAACCCAGCATGATGAATATTAATATTTGGAAAGATGAATCCATTTTCAAAGCTAAGCACATATGATTCATTAACATGAGGGGGTCACCATAAGGGTCTGCTAGACTAAAGTTTACAGTTAAAAGGCCTTTTTTAAAAAAAATTATCTTTGTACAGATCAAGAATGTCACTTGGTGCATTGATGAGTTCATACTAATTGCCAGTGCCATAATCAATGTTCTTTTAGACCTACTGCATGCTCCCTCTTTATTCCAGCTTGACAACTTGATAGGTAGATCATCCATGTATAAACTCTCAGCTTTATATTGATATTTAGTTGAACATACAAAATGTTTTCCTTCACTGTGTTCCCCAACTCACATCCCCCTCTCCCCAACAGTCTACACTGGTTTTTATGCCTATAAATTAGATATAAGCAGGCTTCTAAAACTATCGTGGTTTTAGCTGATTTCACATTACAGTATGAATCATCTAAATCTAACCTAAACTTCTCTAGGTTAAGTAACTATGCAAGAAAACAAAACTTCCAGGCATGATCCCCTTCAGACAGGAAACAATCCGAGTATCTGGATCGTATTATACTTGCCTCAATTACAGTAGATGGTGGCTTTGTTTTTCATGTGGCAGGTAAGTAAATGTGTTACTCTTAATTGCACTAGAAAAAGCGAACTGTGAAGTGCCACTAAAAACTCATTTAAAAAGACAGTTGTGAAAGCCTGAGGATCTCACCCTCTTTCATATTTCATGAATGCCAGAAAATGGAAAAGCTGTGTAACTAGGTTAATTTCTCTAAGTGGAGAACTATTCATGTTACTATATACTTAAATTAATGGCTTTTTAAGCTGCAGAAATATTAGAGCTCATAAAAATGGCCTGATTAGAAATGTCTATAATTGTCACATTTATTGTTGCAGATTTTCCTATCATCTTTTTCGCTCCAAATCTGATGGCAGTATCAGAAACTTACTCAAAGAGTTTGAAAAGTTAGCAGCTCTCCTGTGATACTGGATTAGCCAGGTGAGATCAAATTATGAGTTACCAGTTTAAAGTGCTGAAGCATTCCCTGAAGCGGCTTTCATTTAAGATATTAAATGTCATCATTTTCATACTTCATTAACTCTATAATTCAACAGGGAATAACTTCTTTCACTGCACCAGGTTTCCAGTATAATTTGTTATGTCTTGATAAGATCTTATTTACCTCAGAAACTAAACTTAAGTAATAAACTTATTTTATGGAGTACTAAATATAGTAATAAAAACATAAATATTTGTCTTTTACACCTCAAAAGCTGTAAATGCCAATATTTAAACTTTGTTGAGTCACTCTTTAATTAACCAATTAAGAAAGCCATTTATTCAAGCAAGTAATTTTTAAAAACTAAAAAGTTAAAAATAATTAATACTACAGTAGTTCAAAAATGAAGACAAGGCTGACACTGGGGAAAATTTTCATTAAAATGAGATTAAATCATGTCTTACCTTCATAGTTTACTTATGCTGTTACAGTTAGCTAAGCGGTTATTTAAATCTGAATTTCTAATATCTGTATCCAAGTAAACACTAGATATTGATGACAGCGAACTGCCTGTCCCTACCAAGTCCTAGTGCAGTCAAAATCTTTGAATCTCAGACTTTCAAACTTTCTTCAGAAACCAAATAATTCAAACACTATACCAATGAAATCTGGCTGTATAACTCTTGAAGCCTCTATCATAACTTCCAACCACAACTGACTATGCTGAAGACTATAACATTGTTGAAATGACTTATTACAAGAACACGTTTGCTATTTCTCTGGCTTTTAAGAATGGGATAGAGATTGTGCCTATCTATATCCATTCTATCAGCCTTTTTCAGGAAAATTGTAACAGGGAAATATTATCATAAAAAAAATTCTGAAACTGTCATAGGTATATGCTTATGTTCTTCTCCAAGAGACTCCTGGAATATGAGTTTATATGGCTGAGAATTGTATAGCTAGCATTAAATAATCTGCAACAAATGTTGGGACTTCCAGGAAAGAAAAGTGGCTAGGTGACAGAGTAATACTAACTTCTTATTACACGCAGTACCGTAATATTCTGCAAGCCCTGTTCAAAACTGAAATCCTAGTATGCTAGGCATTATATGTTCCTTCCTCACCACATCTGTAAGACAACTTAAATCATTAGACAAGCTGGGTCACAACTAGAAGGAAGTCCTCAAGTGCAGAGCATCCGTGGGTGTCCCAACCAATGGGTTATATCTCCCATGTCCCCTTCAAAGGAGTTGCAACTATTGGGGATATTTATGCCACCCACTATTAAGTAAAGGCGTAGCCAGTCAGACCAGAAATGTATTTTGCTGACTAGTCTCCTGTACTCCTCCCATGGAAAGAAGATGACAATGGAAAGACTGCCCCAGAATAATTCAAAATAGTCTGCAAGGACTACAAAGGAAACTGGGAGAGATTAACTGTATTAACCAACTGAATTCGGTGCCAAATTTAAGTTCTCTGCATTTACCACTCTATTACTTACTATTGTTTGACAGTTATTACTTTAACTGAAAACATGAGAAGCTAAACATCTGAACTTCCTCTCCCTCCAATTCTTCTTTCAGTTACATTGTAGAGGGAAGAACAAAAAGTCTTTGATGTAGAGGAGCATGCTTAGAGGCAGAGCTCTGGCAGGAGTTGAGTATGTCGAGGAGTATCAGAGAGTCCGAGAGAGAGACAGACCACTGGAATCACACCCTACCTTCCCTGAGACAGGCCCAACAGGCAGACAGGGCACATGTCATAGAGGATTCTCTGTCCTTTCTCCACCCGGCTGAACGTGGTAACTTAGGGGATAGGGGACAATGGTGACAAGTCCCTGCCTGGCACAGCAGGCGCGTCTCCTCCGTGACTACCCCACCTTCCCAGGTGCCCTTGCATAATAGTATGAGGCTCCATAAGGGGAACCAAACAATAATGAGGACGATGGTTCATCTAGGTTGGAGATGTTGCCAAGGTTAAGTCGGCCTACGCCCTATATGAAAATCACTTCCATAAAGAAAAAGAGACGGGTCATTGTCATAGGAGACTCTCTCCTGAGGGGAACAGAAGGCCCAATATGCCAACCTGACCCACTTCTTAGGAAAGTCTGCCGCCTCCCTGGGGCCCAGGTTAAAGATGAGACAAGAAAGCTTCCTACCCTGGTACAGCCCTCAGATTCTTATCCATTATTGCTTTTTCAGGTAGGCAGTGATGAAGTTGCAATAAGAAGTCCGAGGGCAATCAAGAGAGACTTCAGGGCCTTGGGATGATGGGTTAAGGGATCAGGAGGACAAGTAGTGTTCTCCTCTACCCTTCCACTTGCAGGGAATGATGAGGGAAGAAACAGAAAGAGCCAGCAGATCAATACCTGGCTCCGAGCCTGGTGTCACCAGCAGAATTTGGGGGGGTTTGATCATGGGTCAGTCTATGTGACACCAGGCCTGCTGGCGACAGATGGGGTACACCTGTCTCAAAAGGGGGAAAGGATCTTTGCACAGGAGTTAGCAGGACTCATTGAGAGAGCTTTAAACTAAGTTTGAAGGAGGAAAAGGATAAAACCAGGCACACTAGAGATAAGCCTAGGGGCGGCACGCCAATGTTTGAGGGACAATGTGCTAGCGAGGTCCTTCAGTCTGCCATCTCAGTGGAGGTAGGGGATGGAGATCCATGCGGCAGCAAAGACACAAGGGTTATTGATGTGTTAGAAACCACGGAAGCATGTGAGATCAGTCACATAGGAATTAGGGCTTCCCCCCAAAAAAAGGTCGTGGGATCAGTAGCCCAACTGAAGTGTATCTACACTAATGCACACAGCATGGGCAACAAACAGGAGGAGCTGGAAGCCATTGTGCAGCTGAAAAACTATGATATAGTTGCCATCATGGAAACATGGTGGGATGACTCGCACAACTGGAGTGCTGCACTGGAAGGCTACAAACTCTTCAGAAGGGACAGGCAAGGAAGGAGAGGCAGTGGGGTAGCCCTGTAAACTGAAAGTGTTTTGACTGTCTAGAGCTTGTCCATGGTGACAATAGAGTTGAGTGTTTATAGGTAAGAATCAGGGGAAGGCCAACAAGGCAGATATCATGGTGGGAGCCTTTTATAGACTACCCAAAGAAGATGAGGAGACAGATGAAATATTCTATAAGCAGCTGGGAGAAGTCTCACAATCACTAGCCCTTGTTCTCATGGGGGACTTCACCTTACCAGATGTCTGCTGGAAATACAATACAGCAGAGAGGAAACAGTCCAGGATGTTCCTGGAGCGTGTGGAAGATAATTTCCTGACACAGCTGGTGAGTCAGCCAAGTAGGAAAGGCGCCCTGCTGGACCTGTTGTTTGTGAACAGAGAAGGCCTTGTGGGGGATGCAATGGCTAGAGGCCATCTTGGGCATCGTGATCATGAAATGATAGAGTTCTCAATTCTCAGAGTAGTGAGGAGGGGGTCAGGCAGAACTGCCACCTTGGACTTCCAGAAGGCAGACTGTGGCCTGCTTAGGGGCCTGGTTGACAGAGTCCCTTGGGAGAGAGTCCTGAAGGGCAAAGGAGTCCAGGAATGCTGGATTGGATATTAAGAAAAATTTGGAACAGGCTTCTCAGGGAGGTGGTTGAGACACCATCCCTGAAGATATTTAAAATATGTGTAGATGTGGTGCTTAGGCATATGGTTTAGTGGTGGACTTGGCAGTGTTAGGTTTATGGTTGGACTCACTGATCTTACAGGTCTTTTCCATCCTAAATGATTCTATGGTTCTAAGATGAACACATTTATATAATATATTTTGCCACTGTTTCACAATCCTAGAAATTGGTATTTCCCTGAATTTTTACTCATATTCAAGTCAGAATGGCTAGAAAAAAAATTGGTTTCTCCATTATCACTGTGTAAGTCTAAAATTAGAGGTAGGCTGTTATTAATAATGATTTTCCTAACAGCAAACTACTGTGATGTAGTGCTGTCCATAGCAAAATGAGCTTTAGAGTTTCCTACCATCAACACTAACTGCTCAGCCTTACCATACACTGTTTTACATAAACCTAAAATTGCTTCAACTCTCCCGGGTCTGTTGACGGTCAGCTATATATGATAATCGGTGCTGTAACTATATATGCCTGCAAATAAAATAGGAGTTATTAACAAATTCTATTTCAAAGTGAACTATTAGTGTAATGTCTTTACAATCCCCATGTAAAGCAGCAAATAAAACTCATTATATAAACTGAAAGAGAGAAACAAGTTCAGAACCGTACCAAATTATTTGATAATGGGGAAGAAAAGAGTTTAATGTGTTATGATATCTTTGAAACTTAACTAGGATAGTAAATTGTGTGCCGATGCATTCAAAAGCACAGAGTTGGGTAGATCCAGCTGTTAGTAGTTAGTTAGGTTTGGAAATGAGTTGTCTTTGAAGTAAGTACTAAGAAATTATCATTTAATTTGTCTGATAAAACAGTAACTAGTGACTTATTTTTAAATATCTGGCATAGCCTAACATGTGGCATGGAATAATTGAAAGTGTTTTTGAAATCACATGAGGTGGTCAATAATTGTTAAAAGTAATTAACAACAGAAATGAAATCTCAAAGTGGGACTAGCCTAAGGATTATCAACCATCTGAGTTAAATCAGCAGGCATCTGCACCTACCATTTCTTAAACTATCTCCCAAGAAATGATGAGGACCTTAGCCTACATTAATCTTCCAATTAATTAAGCAATGGAGATTCAGCTTTCAGCCTTGTTACAAGTGTCACATCTTGCTGCAGTTTGATAATAACAGTGTTCTCTAATATAAGGAAGCAAATATATCTCCACAGGAACATATAATCCTGTATTGCACTGACTGCACTGTGCAAGCTGCACAGCATCTTGAATCAGCAACATTTTCATTGATTTCAGTATATTCATAGTGTCAGGTCCTATGATCAGTGAAAACTCATCAAAAAGTAACTGTGACATAACTCCCAAGGCTTCCCCAGCCAGCCAAAGATATAAACCTTTCAAAACTTGATCTTACTATTTAAATTATACAGTGAGGATGTTATAATTTCTCAGAAAAGTTAGGATGATTATGAATACTCTTGCTTTTTGTTGGCAACAACATGAACTTATCTATACATACAAACTGTTGCACTTTATTAGTTTGAGTCATGATTCCTTATGTAAGCAGACTTTCTAAACAAAGTTGATTCTGGCATCAGGTGACAGTAAACATTAATAAGGGCATGCTATAAGATTATTAAAAGAAAAAAGCATAATGATTCAATTGTCCAGCTTGTTTAAAAGCTATTTAATGAATTTAAAAAATATAAAATGCTCCAAGATACTCTACTAGGAATATGGTTTTCAAAAGATTGGGGGTTTTTTTGGTTTTTTAAAAAAACAAATAGAATGGGCACATGAGTAGTATAGCAACGGTAGAAGTTCTGGTAGAACAAGAACTTCTGTACCCTCTGAGAGGAAGGGCTGGCAAACTTAGAACAAGTAACAGCATTTTTCTATTTCCTCCTGTACAATGCAATGTACCACCACCTTACGCACATTGTCACAGGATGGCAGAATAAAGCCATGATTGTCACAGAACTCCAGAAAAGTGAATAGATATTGAAAAAGGACCAAGTACTCTTATTAATTCAAAGCATATTAGAGGAGCTGTTATATCTGATGATTCAGGCTTCATTCACCACGTCCTATCTAATTGCAATTACAAGCTCTTTTGTCCTTTGTTGAGCACTACTGAAGTCAGTTATCAGCAAATGAACCCCAAGTTCAGTTCAGAAATGCAATTCTTGTCTTTTCATGCATTTTGGATATGATGATCGCACTAGACTGCACTAGGACAAAAGAAAGATGTTTGTCAGGAAAAAGGGAAATGGTCCACTTATAAAAAACTACGATAGGATTGTACTGATTGTGTTTTAAAATATAGTCCACACTTAAATCTTGTATTTATGCACTTCATAAAAGGTAAATATATATCAACAAGTGAATAGTAAATTAAAAGTTCAATTTGTTTTTTGTGTTTTAATTTTTATTAATCAATTACCTTATGCATGTGTGATACTGTCCTTGTGACTCCGAGGTTCAAGTCCACAGCCCAATATCTCACTGCATGCCACAAAGCCTTTAGTGTTATTAGAAGTCAGTATTAAGCTTGCCTCTCAGATCCTTTTGAGCCAGCCCTCCACCAGGCTCCTACCACTCAAACAGGGCCCCCTTTACTCTAGGGATACAATGTGGGTTGGGGGTGGTGTGTGTGCTAGTGACATTTGGTACTCCATAAAATATTGAGGACCGTAATTTATAAATTCAGCACACTCTTGTGTCTTGTTTTTTCAAGTAACTTAAAAATTCAGCTTAATCTAAAATAAGAAAAATGCAAATAAAAACGGTTGTTTAACAAGAAACAGAAAACAATTACAAATACCTATAAAAGACAAATAAGAGTCTGTGAATAGCATCTTTGCACTAACATGTCATTAAACATCCTCACTCCTACACCTTTTCCTTCCTTATCCAATGCGCACAATCAGAATTAGGATTGTAGGCTTTGGGCTTATGATGAGGCTATGTAAGGCAACAAACCAATTAGAAAGCTGCTTTTAGAGACCTTCAAGATATTTACAGAGGGAAGTGCAAAGGAGCTCCCTTCTCAGATCTCTTGGGTGCAGGTGCCAAGAGCAGTGATGTTAGTTCTAGAGCTGGGCTTTCCCTTGAATTCCTCTACCTAGGGCTCCTTGCAGATTTATTCTTTCACCCTAAAACATTTTTTCCTTCCTCCTGCAACATAGTTTGCTTGTGCTTTTAATTACGAAGAGGGCTTTAGTTATCAAAACGGTTTTGTAGGGTTGGTAATCCCCTCCTGGATTAAAGTAGCAAATCAGTATTTTAAAGAAGGATAAAACTCTCCTCCTTTTAGTGATTGCTTAGAACAGTTTAGGTGGAATGCATGTTTCACTGGAACTCATACTCTCTATCAATTGGGGCACTGAAATGATGCAAGCATCATAGGTAATTATTAGTAGTTCATTACCAGTAAAAACTAGGTGGTGTGCAAATGAATTTGGGATAACTAATTCTCAGCTTCCGTTTTAGGCATAGAACATCAGTAAGCTATTTTCTTCGAGTAAGCAACATAGACAATTAATTTTGTCAGAGTAAATTTCAAGTACAGAGTTGAACTAGGAAAGAGTAAATTTATTTGCTACAGTAAGTGTTAAGTGTAAGAGTATTTATACATTGGGTTTATTTCAAGATAGCAGCAGCATGCACCAAAATCTTTATTACTACCACTTAAATGTTGCCATTCTTAAAACCCCTTTTTCAGGCTGGGCAAGTTTTTGAAACCTAATGAAAAATATTCTTTGTTGGAAGGTCATTTTTCTTAAAGTGCCATCAAAAGCCTAATAAAAACAATGCATGATTGTAATTATGTCTCAGTTCACAATCCTTTTAGAAAAAAATACCTAGGACTCCTAACTGAGAAGGACGCCTGCTAATGCAAAACCCAACTTCGCCCCAGAAATAGCATCTGTTTCACAATTGCTAGTAATTGGTAGGTGCTCATCCACGCTTCAGACCAACAGAACAAGATGTGGTCTCATAGTGTTGTAAATATTCTGATTTTTAATCAAAATAGGATATATAGAAAAGGTTAAATTTAATAAATAAATAAATTAGGATTGTTAAGTTAGAAACAATAACCATAGGAACCTCACCAGGGAGTCGCCGTTCCATACTGAAGAACTAACAGTAACGAGATGGAACGATGAAGAACTGAATAGAAAAGTTTTGTTTAAGTCCTGTGACAGTGTGACCTGATATGCACCAGTGATGCTGCTTGAAAATCCCCTTACCCTCCCATCTTTATATGAATATCAAGAATGCCAATCGATAGATATTAATAGAAATAAACATTGATTATTCATAGGCATGGAAATTGACAGAAAATTATAAGCTAGAAAGTGATTATTAAAAGACCTAAAGTTATATACATATATTCTGTATAAGGGTAACTAGGTATGAGCTATCCCTGATTTAATCATAAACTAGCTATGAACAATGTAGCATTGTGAAGAGGTAGAATTTGCTTGTCAAGAGAATGATAAGTTGTAGGCCTGGTCAGTAAACCGGGGAAAACTTAAGAAGATTCCAAGAATGGGATTTTGCAACCAACCCGAGCATGCACAAAGATTGAGTTCAACTGAAGAACACCATGAGGAAGACTATGGACAACCACCAGAGGACCTTAGACGACCACCCCTGTACCTGAAGGCGCATGCGTCACGAGCATTTACATATATTAATGAGTTCTCGGAAATTGTATGAATATGTTAATTGCTTCTTGGAAAATATGATGAATATGTATACTTTGATTGTATATAACTTTGGTAGCGGAGAAGCTAGGCACGCACACTAGGTGGAGCGATCCCCTGTGCGTCCAGCGCTGCAATAAAGTAGTGCCTGCTCACCTACATACATTGTGTAGATGAGTTTTTATATTACAGATTTGTAACAATAGAATGATCATAAAAACATTTTCAAAAAACAGTAATCTTACTTTTGATAGTAGTTAGTCTGAAGAATTCAATTTCATAACATCTAATTATTTAAACTACCTTATCATATAAAAATTAGGAGACTTATTTTATTTACCAATTTTTTACCAATGCATTTGCAATATAGCACAAAATATACAGCACACAACACTGAATATTCAAGCAATTCATCCATGTTGTACGAAAGTTGAATTACTGAGATGACAATTACATGGTTGGCATTACATTTAATTCTGTGGTACTTAGGGCTTCATCTCAAAATGAGTTTCAGCTGAAAAGCCATTTGTTTAAAAGGATGTGATATAGTCTCTGATCTGAAATATGTTGCTAACAGATAATGAAAAGGCTAACAATGACTCATACTTTAATTTTTTTTCATAGTATCTTGCAAGTTATTGATACATTGGTAAGTCTAGAGGAAGGCAGCAGCTTTTGTCTTATAAGGGTTAGTGTCACCCCTGGTTTTATTTACAGAGATCCGAGCTTCCTATCAGGTGCTTAATAAAGCATCTCAGACACATAGCTAGGGTTTTTGCATATGCATACTTGGCATTTCAAATCTAGCCAGAGGGCAGTGCTAACAAGTGATAATTTCTCACCTGCAATTGTTATTTCTTTGTATTTTTAACATTCCCAAAGAAACATTGGTTTAATATATGCTGATAAAATAAAATGTAACCCCTACAAAGTGTGCTATTTCTATATTTTCCCTTTCCCAAATTATTTTCTAAGTAGCCAAACATTAAAGGCAAGCTTTTCCAAACATAGACCTTGTTAACCCCTGCAATAAATGCTAAGTTCCCTGCTTCAACCATCTATCGAATCACTCACAGATAATGATGAATTTGTACATGTCAGTTTGGAAAAATGTTTTAATTTGTATTTGAATTTTTGGGTGCAGTTCAATGACTTGTAACAGTAAAAGGAGAGAGAGATGCCTGATTCTCTGAAGATCTTTGTTTAAATGCCTATTCTGCCAGTCACTGCTATGTATGCATATGTATACTTCAATCTTGTTCATTATGAACTGGAGGATTGAAGCACATCACTCTTCTTTCCTCCTGAAATTTTGTTTACTTTAGGGATGCAGCTATTCCTGACCACATGTTTCTGGAGTTTCACAAACTGATTTTTTATCCCTGTTGGCATATTTACAGTACAAATGAAAGCGAAGTCAGTAAGGCAGAGAAAAAAAACCCCAAAATCAGAGAAGCTTTCCCCCATTTAAAATATTCTGATAACTAGAAAATGAGAAGCAACCACTGCCAATTAGTTCACAGGGATATGACTTGAGTGTTATATACAGAAAAACAATAAGGCAGGTAGGATATACATATCCCAGATGTAAGAACAAAGTAAGAGCGAGTGAAACAAAATGGAAAAGTTGAAGTAAACCAATGATTATAGTTCATACAATCCTCCTTATGAAACACCCAGCTGTGAGACAGTATTGCATTCAAGCACTTGCATAATTTCAGAAATGGAGTCAGGGAAAGAGCGGGAAGAGGGAAGAAGAGATCACTGAAATACTTCCAGAGAAGTAGGATTATATCCTTGCTTTGCTGTTCCAAGTAAATAAGTTGTGTAATCCTTAATGCCCTCTTCCTTGACTGAGAAATTATTTTTGAAACATGGGAATGCCAGGAACACCACAAAAAATGAACAGGAATATTTATAAACGAGTTTTATTAAATGTAATTTTATAAATGAAGCTGAAATCACGATCTACAGTACAGGTTTTCTGACACCTTTGGGGTTACAGAGAAAAAAGTTAGTTTTGACAGTGATTTTCTCCTGAGACCCTCAGTGTGGTTGAATTGTCATAAACAATAAAAGCAGAAGAACCATTCTGAAGCCCTACACAAGTAAGAACAGTATAACATTAGTGTTAAATTGTTGTTTCATATATTCCCTTGAGAAGCTCCAGATGATACCAATGACTTAAACAACTTAGTTAGCATAGAAAGAACAGACCCCTTTTGTGCAAAATTTGTACAGATATTCAAGAAGATACTGCGTCACATAAACTGAAATATGCATTAGTTTTCCTGGAAAAGGGCTGGCTGTGGTGACTGGCTGTATTGGGTTATGTTGATGTTGTTTACCTTGAGATAAACAGTATACTGAGATATAGCACCTTGGAGGAGCCTCTGGCTGATATACAACCTTGAGACTTGGTATTGTTTACATACCAAAGAGCAAAGTCAGTAAAATGCCCCAAATGGGTGTCCTGAGACTGACCTGCCTCATTATAATGTGAAAACCACACCTCCGAGCTAGAAAAGCCCCCAACCCAAATAAGCCCCCCACTCTCTGGGCATGCGTAGTGAATTAAGAGAGAACTGTATCTTTCAGATGAAGTAAGAAAGATACTAAGCAATAGTTAGCTAAGGGGTGGGATCAGTAGGCATAACTAACTTTGTTTAAATACTTGTCCTGATTTCAACTGGATGTGCATGCTAGGAGGAGAAATCCCCCATGCACCCAGTGCTGCAATAAACCAATGTCGGCTTTCTAAACTATCATTTGGTTTGGAGTTTTCTTGGTTACTATTTTCAGTAACACAGATATTAAATGTTTTATGAGAAAAGCTATGGAAGCTTGTCCATAGAAAGGAGTCGCTTCATGTCAGGGCAATTTCTTTTCCACTTTCTAAGAAAATAGGATAATTTTCTGAACACTACCACTTCCCAATGCTCTGCAAACAGCGTGCAAGGCTGGCAAAGTTCTCCAAGCACTATGTCAACAGAAAGATCCTCACTGGTTCTCCAGAGTATCCTTCAGAGCTGCAGATGTCAAGAGTTTGAGGGTTTTTTGTTGGTTTTTTTTTGACTGCACACTGGCAAGAGGCAGGATAATGACACTTACCTCTGTCTCCTGCTGCTGTCCTCCCTGAAGAATTAAACAAAATTGAGCTCATAGCCTGGGGATCATTGCTATGGGGAAGCTGATATAGGGGAGCAAGAGATGAAAGAACAAAACGGGATCTGAAACTGACCTTCAAATGCCACTACAGTCAAAGAAATGTAAATTACTAGGGCTGACAAAGACTAGAAGACCCAGAAGTACTTTTTCTGTCACAGTTCATCGTCTACAATGCAAGTCACTAGTAAGGCCATTCTGAAAACAGGCTACCCATGCCTCCTTTGTAAATGGAAAGTCAGTTTTAACTTAGCTGTCTTAGTCTCTCAATTTGCAAAGCAGAAATGAATAGTACATCTAAGAATATTTTTAAAATGGTTTTAGGCAGAAATATGGTTCTATTTTAGTAACACCATGAAGTTTGTATTTTTCAGTCTGTACATTCACCCTATGCTCACAGTCTGAAGATTAGGTATTTCTTACAGTACAAAATTACAAATGTATTTTTATTTTTGGCCATCTGCAAAGCCTCCATGGAAAAGCAGGAAATACTCTATTTGTTTCTAAAGCAAAGTCAGTACACCTGTCTTTGAAGCTTAGTGTGCGTATATTTGTTGTATATGTAATTTCTCTACAGAAAAAAGTCAGTAAGAGGCCACCAAAAACCATCCAGATATCAGTTATTATCAGCACAAATGATCTAACTATTAAACCTCAAAATTATGTCTCAAACAAAATTTATGTCATAAATGTTAAATGTGACTACATTACACAAATATCTTGGAATAAAAGTTAGAAGCAAAACCAGCCCACATCTGTGAAATGCTCAGGTTACCTTTTTTCATAGAATTAAGAATTTACCCAAGGTGTTTTATCATATTTTATTTAAAAAATTATTCAGGAGGTTGATATTTACTAGAATATCTTTGTTGGCTGCAAAAAACAAGTGCTCTTCCTTCAAACAGAGTAATTCAATAAAAGCAGTGAGATTAATTCTGTTACAACAGGCTTATAGTTAGTTTCTGTTTACTTTATTCTCTAGCTTCAGGATCATATAAGTTCATTAGAACCATTTCCAAATAATGACTGGTCCTACACATTTCCTGGAATATAAGTGTTACTGCTGCAAATACGGATGTTGGACTTGTAAGCTCAAGTTCTATAAAAGTAGGGGAAGACACCAGGACATTAAATTCACAGCAGATTCTCTTAAGAACCAAAGGAATTGTGAGAAAGTCAGCAGAAATACTTGCACAATAAGGCACCACTCAATACCTATCAGTGGCAGAATTGGAGCCTTTGTCATTTAACGACAGCAGAGGTTGTAACTGGTAGATATATGAGCTATCATCAAATCCTTATGAAGTGTAACACTTGTTTCCTTCACCTCTTATATCGCAAATATATTTAACCTTTAATGGACTACATAACTTAGGAAGATTTGTGTTTCTGGTATACGACACTGGGGTACAGTTCAAAGCAGTACTAAATTAAAACAACAAATGTGGCAATACCTATGTCAAGCGACGAGTAACTGAACCTGGTCAACACAATCAGTTTTCTTGAAGAGCAGGAGATCAATTAGATCAACTGGACTGATAACACCATGTACCTTATGACAAACACCATTTTCTGCGCATTCTAGCTAAATTTCTCAAATCAGCAGGATAGACACAGTGTTACCAGGAGAGAACAATTTTCAGAAAGATGAAGGCCTGGAGTTAAAGGCTAGAAAAATCCTTAAACCCTGTCACAGAAACACTTAACAGTGTGTTAAGGATAGAGATGGGTTAACCAAACGAATTGCTATCATACAAATGTTCATCCTAATTTCATGGTCAAGGAGGAAATGAAAGTACTGGGGAGAAAGCAACCAAAAAGCCCAAAAACCTTATCTTCACCAGTGGGGAATTTTGAAGGGAAATTCTCTACTGTGATAGCAAAGAATAGCCTCTCTAATGCCTGCATCCCAAGATGAAAAGCATGAGCAAGACTGAAATATTATGACTGCTATCTTATTACAGACAAGGAATACAGGAGCTTGAGACTGTAATAACAGCCAGAAAAGGTTATAAGCAACTAGGGAGTGAGAGAAAAAGGAAAGATGCAGGATTTAATACCCTTGACACAAGTGTGGGAGGAAGACAAGTGAAGGCTTTAAATAATAGAAAAGCTAAAGGTTGACATACTTATTTGTCATTTACCATTGAATTACAAGGATTAAAGACATGTTGCATGATCATTTAATTCTATTCCCTTACCTTAAGGCATCATTCTATATGCATTATTTCTGAGACCTGCTTATCTACTTGTCCTCCACTGTTAGAAGCTACATTCAAGCAATTTATTACAGTGCTTCCCTACTTAAGTATTTTGAAAAGTTTTAGAATATCTAACCTTAATCTTCCTTACCATTTCATGAATTCATTATCTTACCTTATCATGGGCATAGCAAAGGATTATCCCACCCCTCTTTGCAATAGGGGTTATCAAAAGTTATCAAAATACCTATTTTTCTCTCTTTTGGTAATATTAGGCTGTCTCGTGTTATAAATTTGATATTTCAGTGTTAGTTAAGGTTATCAGGTTAAGACTTTACATGCTGATAAAATATGGGGTTTTTTGTTTTGTGGGGTTTTTTTGTCTTTTTTTTTGGTTGAGAGAGTGTTCATGGTCTCATCACACCATACTCTTCAGTGGCTTCACTCTCAGCAACAGTGTAAATATCCAATTTTCATTCTGCCACTTCACCTTTTGGCAAGTTAACAAGATTTTCTATGGGAAAATGGAGTGAAGTTAACAGCTTAAGAAACAAGTCTACTAGTCAACACAATAAATTACCTCCCATGTTACATATATACATTTTGTTGAAACGAATCTGAGTTAGCACTCCTTTTTCAGAACTTAAGTTGCTTGGGTAGTCTTGCAACTTCTCTGTTGTCAAAGTGTGTGCACAGGACTTTTAAAATCATCAGCGAAGACATGCACTCATCTGTCTCATGGAATCAACTTTTAAATCAAGTGTGTGATTGCCATTGTATCTCGGAGCCCTCAGTGCTTGCCTCAAGTGCCACCTAGCCTATTTTATTTTCCTATTAATTCGTCCAATTTGTCTAAAACTATTTGGATCACCTTATCAGACTGGTACCACCATATGCTTTGACACTGACTTCTGCTTTTTGTCCTATATCAGCTTTAGTGGACAGGAATGGGAAAGATGTGCAAGACTTATCAGAAAAAAATTAGCTTACTTCCAAGCATGTTTCCATTAAAATAAAGGAAAAGGTCTGAGTCATCTTCAGTAGACCTGAAGACATCAGAAGCTGGCCAAAATGCCAACATAATACCATTATTTTAGTTAAGCATTCTGCAGAATCTGGATGTGCAAGGAACACAAACCAGAAATTTGAATGTCTGTGAAGTAAACCTAGGGGATATTTATTCTCTTGGTGCCTCAGTTAGAACTAACTTTCAGATGGGCTAATTGCACAGGAAGTTCAGCTGTGTTTTCATTGTATACCATTAAAAATGTGTTGAAATAAGATTCACTTCACCTGAAGCTGTTTAATTGAAATAGTTTAGTGGAAATTCATGAAGACCATATTAACTGTGCAATTACCAAAATCTGTTATTCACAGAAAGTAGGAGACATAGGAAGCGGAAGGAGATTGAGGAAAAAACACCAGATTTTGAGAACTCTAGTTGCTGCTGCTCTTCCTGCTTTGAAATACTGCATAATTAGAACAGAGCGTATGAATCTCATGTGGCAAAATGGTCAGTACTGCTACTAATCACATGGAATGGCAATATAATTATCATATTCTTGTTAGACATGGAAATATACCTTTCAGATAACTTAAACTACAGAATTTTAGGAAGACAGATTGCATATTTACTGGACATAACAGAACATATTGCTGTATGTGCAGACTTCATGCTATTACGGTCCTAAGGAAGATTTCCACTCCTGCCTTAAGGGCTAAGATAACTTCCTGATAGACATTACAAGAGAGGCCAGTCTGTCTAAGGACATCATTCTGTGTTAGGTAATAATTTCAGTAGTGTTGAGCCAATTCAATTTCTTCTGGCTTCGCAGCTTAACATCTCAAACCCTTTGTATGCAGGTGTTTCCTGTTCCACAATGGTGGTCCGAACAGAAGTTAGACTGACATACCTGACAAATTCTACAACCTGCAGATTGCAGTATATTCAGATTTTTTTTCTTTTTTGTTTAAAACAAAGTTAACTAAAGGGCTGCAGACTGTCTCCTTTATCCACATCAAAGGAGACAGCAGCCAGCTGTTCTAGCAAGGCATACTGCTTGAAAAAGCCAATTCTTGGCTTTGCAGCCCCTTCCTCCTGCTGTTGAGTTGGCAGTTAAATATACGGGCTGGTAGCTGTAATAAGAATTAGTGAAAGCTTCTCAAAGGCATGCTTCCTGCATTTGCTCCAGCCTCTGGTAGCAGACAGTTTGCTTTTTCTCTACATCCACCCTCCACCTCCCAATTACAAGCATTCAGTAATACCAGTAGGAATTTTACTCCCACTGGGTTGTATAGAATACAGGACTAACTATTTTGAAAAATGCAATTTGCTCTCCTAATGTTGCAAAAGATGTTACAGGTAAAGAAAAGAACACAACCTCTCTGCTGCAAGAAATTCGTGAACTAGATGCATCTACCATGCGAGAACTCTTCAAAAAAGCAAATAGGAAGCCAGAATGACTTTAAACCATGTTTGTACATTTTCTGAATACTGTGAATAACTTCCATTCTTTAAAAACACCCATGTTCCTTCAACTGTAGAGTAAGTTTCTTTATTATCAGGTTTTGGGTGGCATTGCTTGTCATGCTTGTAGCACGACTTGTAGCACTTGCAGTTACAATGTAATATTGCAACATGAGGGAAAGGCCAAGATACTTTAACTTTAAGATGTTCTTCTGTCACACTTCTTCCTTGCTTCACTTCTTTACCCCTTAGACATACTTGTTGTCCTTGCTGTGGAGGCCCAAACAATTTCCTCCAAGATAATTTCTTACTGCAGAGGGGAAAAACTGACAAGCCTGCCATGCAAGAAAAATTTTACTGTTAGCGGCTTCAAAAATGAGATACTTTTTTCCTCTTGCAAGAGCTGTTGTAACTGGCAAGACATATTCGCTGTTTACTCTCTGACCCCTGAGAAAGAGCACAGGATCTCTGCTCTTAATAGAGCCAGAAACTGCTGCAGGTACAGTAGCACAATATACAATAGTCTAACCACATAAAGGTCTTAAATTGGGATCAAGTACCATTATTTGACTTCAGTCAAACATCATCCTGTATGAAAGTGTCTTCAACTCTCCATCCCTTCCCCACCAACCCTACTCCATGTCCATGGGGGACATGTCCAGAACAAAAGACTGAAGGAGACTTGATGTATTTTAACAGGCTGGATGTATACAGAAGACTATTCTGTGTTCTCTTATTTGTTAACATAGCCCCAAATTGTAATGAAACAAGCAGGCACCTGTGAATTTATGTTATTGAATTAACACCCTAACTACGCATCATTACTCAAATGAAGTGTGAAAGGCTTCAGTTATTTCCACTTGATGATAAAATAGTCTATAGAATTTACCTGACCTATTTCACATAGTTTTGTTAGATACTGCATCTCTAGGGAAAAAACCATCACAACTTCCTATACTAGAGAGTCAGTCTGAGTCACCCTAAAGCTAGCCATTACAAATCAAAGACTTATCAAATATCACATTTCCATTAAGTCACACTCTCATACAGAAAGAGTTCACATTATAATTCAAGACATCATCCTTCATTCCTCTGACACAGGATTATTTCATTTGAGCATCATTTATCCTGTTGGGCTTTCAGTCTATTTATCCCCATCTACTGGCTGCTGGAATAAGAAAGAGATACCTGAAAAAACAGTATGCTGATAAGACACTAATGAATAGAGTCTTAAAAAGACTTTTCATTTAACCAACCTCCACCATTAAAAATATGATTTTATAGTTTATACCTAATGTACCAGGAAGGGGAAAAAATTTAAATGGGCAATTCTAATGAATTACTTTGCACAAAGTGTCAGATCATCAGGAGGGACCCTCAAGGTAGTATGTTAATAAAGTTAACAAATTTCCTACCATGACATAAAGAGAACTATTAAAGTGATCCTAAGATCAGTGATGCTGAATGCCACTACTCCTTAAACCTTTTGTTGCACACTGATAAACTGAAGGCCTCACATGAAGTCTGAATATCTTGCTGACAAGTCTGACTAGGAAACTGCCAACACATTTTAAACAGGATATACAGTAATAAACTGTGATACTACTTGCTGATATGTAACAACTTTCTATTTTAGTACTGCATGCATTTTAAAGTTTCAATACAACAATGCTGCAAAATACTATTTCCTTTGTCATATCTTTCCTGCTTCTTGAATTTGAAGCATCCTAATGACAGTCAAATTCTGCTGAATAAAAACTCACTGCCTGTAAAATAATTAGGTATTTATCCGCTGTAGTTGCAGATAACCTATTTTAAATGCAGAAATCCTGAAGTAATTTCTCTGGGCTGTACCTGTACCTCTCCACAGGATGTTAATGCAACACAAATTCTTTTGAGGATATAGGTTAAAAAGGCTCCAGACCCTTGCTGTGAATCTCTCCTTGAATACTGTGTCCAGCCAGTCCCTCATGTAGCTTTCATATAGTAGTAAGCTGTGAAACCTGGGTGTCCAACAGATCTGCTTGTTATCTAAGAAAGCCCTTCCTTCCCTCACCTTTCTGTCAGTCTCTGGGGAGGAGATCAGCTTTGGTTAGGTCATTTCTGTACATTGCCTATACATTTGGGATGCAGAAGGCAAAAATCCTGGGGTTAAGGCATCCATGGTAAGTTTAAAAAGATTTTGACAGCAACCAGGGAAGTGCTGATACATGAAAAGTGCATATATAAGTCTATAATAGAGAGCTATTGCAGCTACATGGATTGATCTGTACATGCAAAATAACTTAAGTACCTCAGGCATTTTGTCTGTTTCTCTTTGCTTTATAGAAGAGCAGCTCTGCAGCAGCCTGTTTCTGGCAGATTCCATGTTTTTCAAAACAATGTGAAGAAGAGCAGTTTCACAAACCAGTTAGGATTGCTGTTAGAAACAGAGGCCCCACCTTTCCCCTCAAGCTCACTGTTGGTCTCATTTTTCTAATCTCCTTGCTTGGGCAAAAGGGGTTCATAATACTATCCCTTGTACAGTTGCTTTTGGTAAAGAGAAACAGCTCAAGCTTTGTTTGTTTATTTTACACAGCTAGTTCTCAGCCAGATCAAGGAGTGCTGGTGCTGACACTAGAGATGTGATTGACTGCCTCTTGTGACAGCATATTTAAATCATTCATAAAATCATACCCAAATCTTTCCTTTCTCTCCTGCTTTTGTTAAACAGCTCTCCCCCCAAATGGTTCTTTATCACTTCAGAAATCCTTTGTTAGAAAACAATATTGGTGGCTGAGGTTTTCATTGCACTGTAAATCTATCCTCCCTCAAAATATTCTGCTTCTTCTAGTTGATCCACTGGAGAGCTAACTGAAAGCCACACATTTATCAGCCCACATAGCTTTTAGACCATTCTTGTTTATAAACCCTCACAGAAATTTTGGGACTCTAAGGTATATCAAATACTCAGAAAAATTCAACGGAATAATCCCACATTATCCCCTTGAAAAGAGAAAATTGAATGTCAGTATAATGCACAGAGAAGGGATGACACGCTTCTGTAGTATGAACTGGTGAAGACAGCAAAGTCTCACAGTGAGGATAATATTTTCCAGTTTTCCACAAACTACATAGGTTACCAGTATAACAGCTACACCAGCTCTCCTTCTAGAGCTCTTTTTCTAGACTATTTGATATAAAGTTTTTGCTATAACTGCACCAATTAGGTGCTCAAGAAACAATGATGAATATTTAAAGACTGAACATGAACGCATGCTATATAAAAACTTTAAATTTGTACAGAAGTGGGAAACATGTTTGATTCATTGGTTTAGAGAGGATGTATGTTGTCAGATGTAGGGAGCTGAAAGACAGAAGTTCTGATTTCAGTTCCTGCTCCTAATGAAGATGCTCAAGAGACCTACAGCCTGCACAAAAGAGGGGAGACCAATTAATTGCAGATTGTATCTGCAATACTATCTTTATTGGTTAATCCTGAGTCTAGAGCTACCTTTCTCCAACTCTTAGTCTAGCACTCTGATACTTGAAAGTTTCATCCAGTAGCTAAGGCAGTGAAACAGAATATTAGCAGAAAACAAATAAAGACAAATGAAAACAAAGGAAATATGCTATTTTATAAAATCATTAGCTAACTTCCAACAGAAGAGACTTGCTGAACTGTTCAAGTCTGTGTCAATTAATTATGCTTTTTACAGTCTAAGGCAAATTCATTACATTTTTTCCCTTTTAAAGCAAAGTTTGTGTGTGGTGCCCTACGTGCCAATTTTTAAGTTAACTGACAAGTTGAAATTTAGTGTTATAACAAAACAAAAAACTTTCTAGCTTATTACTTTGGCTAGCCCTATACTATTTAATTAAGAAGTGCTAGGAAGTGTTCCACAGCATTGGAATTCAATTATCTGTCCTTTCATTTGTTACAACAGCCCTGCCTGTAATAGTTTTTGGCCTGGACTGGCCTGGAACAACCAGTGCTCTCCCAAACTATTCGTGGGCACAATTCAGGAGTTGGCAACGTTCAGAAACTACTCCCAAAAGCCAATTTGGCCACAGCAATTTTATTTTTAAAGGCTAACAGTTTAATGTTCTGGCATTAAGGCTAGCTGATACAGTATGTCTGTATTCACGAGGTAGTCTTCGACATGTTTAATCTACCAATATAGGCATAAGCACAACATCCCAAGGCATAGCCAAAACAATACATCTCGGAGCACAAATACCACAAAACCCAGATGTCAACAGAAGTTTGGCATCACTCAGATGACTAAAATCCTTTATATAATGTAAGAATCAGAAATTTGACAAGTTTTCTAAGGTTATTCATAAAAAGATTAAGCAATGAAAGACAGAGGCCAAAATTGCAGACCTGTTCTACTGCATTAAGAGAATTTCAGTTTTATAATTGATCTTATTTTTCATCTGCAGCACAGGGAAAAAAAGCTGTAAGTGCTTGGAATATTCATATTTCATCTCACCTAGCAAAAAGGTGCTCTCTTACAAGCGTTTAAGAGACATATTGATTAATCCTAAAGAATGACAGCACAGTCATCTTAGGATAGATGGTAGAAGTAGACTGAGAAAGCCACTTTCCTAAACAATAAATTTTAAAGGAACAAAACTGCTTAAGGACACCCTTGCATAAAGACTTTTTTAAACAACTTGAGAAAAATCCCGGACCCAAAAGTGTCTTCAAATATGGCCTACTCCCTTAATGCTGAAACTTTCAGAAAAACAGAGTGTGTAAGTAATGTATGTCAACCAACCATAGACTAATAGTAAGTCTCTCCCCTTTTTGGAGTAATTTGGAGCTGTATTGCTCCCCTTCTGGAGTAATACAGCTGAAAACTCTTGGAAATAAGCCTCCTGAAAGTAGAACTAGTAAACAACTGTTTATTGGTTTCAGTGCTTTTTTTAATGCTCCATTTAAAAAAAAAAATCTTTACAACTTTATCTAACATATTCCAATTGAAGCAGCGTAGCGTATTAACCTAGGGGTTATAAATAGTCTTTTACAGTAGCATTCCTCTCTCCCCACTGACTGAGAGGTAAAACCAATAAAATTTTTTCATGCCAAAACAGTCATGATAAAATTAATTTTACGTCCTTTTAGGTATTTCTCTCTGTCTTCTAACCCTGACTAACAATCATAGCTTAACGCATGATGTCTCCCTTCAGCAGACATATTTTGCTCCACAGTTTCAGGTGAAAATTTAGTAAGAAGAGTTTCAAGTAAAAATCGCTGTAAGGAGAGAGAAACTACCAAGTGGAACAGGATGTATAAGAAAATACTATACATGTAATACATTTTAATAGCACCCAACTACAGGTGTATGTTCTATTATTTACATGTGAATTGTGGAAAAAAAACTAGTTCTGACTCCCCTTATCTGATGGAAGCATAATAAAATAAGTGCTGATGAAGATATCAATAGTCTATCAATCAAACAAATCAAATGAGACTATTACCACTGCTGTAGCGCTGTTTCCACAGAGTTTCATAGCAACATGTCTGATACAAGCTTCTCATATTGGCAGTAGTTTTCAAGCAATTTTAAATGCTTAGTGAAGATTTTTTTTCCTGAAAGGCCTAATATTTTGGTACACAACCCTCTATGCTTTATATGTTAAGCATTTAGATATGCAACGCTCTACAGCTCATGGAGACTGTCTTCCTGATATCCTTTTAAAGCGCCCAATTTTCTTCTAAAGCTCAACCTTGAAGTCACAAATCTATCTAAACAGTAGATCTGTCAGCTGCTGTTTCAATTGAAGAGCACAATCTATAATTCAAACTTCTGTGCTTCATTTTCCTGTTAATACTTTCCTCTGATACCCTCCCAAAGAGATTTTATTTCCCTGAAGACATACATGGCAATGAATTTGGGTAATCCCCATGTTTAAATAATTTTTACTGCTTTGTTTTTGTTTGTCCAACTGATCAGCATTTTTGGTCACATTAAAGTTATTTTTTCATACTGTAATTAGTATTATATTTAGCTTTGTGCCTTACAAAGTGCTGTGAACTAGTCAAAAATGAGAGTATAAACACACCTATGTTAAAGGAACAAGCAATCAACTAAAAGAAAACTACACATTTAACATAAACCTGAGAAAAGGCACATAATTATAAGGCCAAAAAGCCCAAGAAACAAATTCAGTATGTTTCATTGAAGGTGTTTTCCATAAAAATCAAGAGCAGCTGTGCACTTAGTTAGGATTTGACTACCTTTCCCAGTCTGGATACTCCATTGCTTTCTTCAAAGTTCCATTACTGTTGTCTTCCTACCCTTATTGCTTCTGGAAGACCATATACTGCACTAAGGAATCACTTCAGAGAAAAAGAAGCTGTTAACTAAAGCAGATGAAAACTGATGAGTTTTGCAAGTGTCACAAGATTTCATCTTCGTCAAAATATAGCACCAGGACTGGAAAATAACACAAGTTCACAGAAAACTACATTGACTCCAGAGTTACAGAACTTAAAAAACATATTTTGAACCAAGTTCCCTTTAAATACATCTTCCAGGTTTGAGCCTGTCAGCATTCACATTTTTAAGTTTTCTTCCAGAGAAACAGAGATACAATTTCACCTGTAGCTGTACATCACTTCTTAGCATGGAAGACAAGGAACTAGACCTTCAGTAAGTACGATAACCATTCAGCTTTTGATGTTAGGGGTTACCAAATCTGACAGTCCAATAGAAGCAAGGCTGCTGCAGCTCCCTGACCCCCAGGGTCTAACCCATAGAAAGGGCACACACACACAAACACATGTATACAACATATACACATGGCTGGCCACACAGATAAACACTCAACTCTCATGCACCAACAATTTCATCTGTTCCCTTCTCTGCCTGATCAGGATAAAAGTCCATTAGTGGATACATATATGCACACACACAGAGTAGATCCCTCCAGAGCTGGGCTTAAACACCAAGTCTATCCAGTAGCTGCCCCATCTGCTGGCACCTGGACATATGAGCCCCTGAGGCTCCCAGCACCCCTCCAGATGCTGATACAGAGCCTGCCCCTTACACACACCAACACATACACACAGTGGACCCCTCCAGTAATTGGCCTTTGACACTGCCTACCCAGTAGCCAGTCTGTGAAGCCTCTTGTCTCCAGGTGTCTCATGCAGAGATGCTGATGCACAGGTCTATCAATCCCCAGGCCTTATGATCTCTCCAGTAGCTGGCCTGGAGCTCCTGGTCCCTCTGGCAGATAATTCCTACAGTTGTAGGACACATACATATCCAGCCCTGACTTTCAATTGCTTTGATACATGGCTTCCAAGACACTTAACCTACTCACTAGCTAGTCCCGCTTGATACAGCAATCAAATACCAACATGCACACCCTCACTCACTTCAGCTGCCAGCACCACAGGCACATGAGTCCCTATAATCCATGGTCCCACTCCATTTGCTGGCACTCAGACCTGACAACACAAACACACACAGAGAGCTCCCTCACTCTAGGAAATAATTGAAATAAAGTTTAAAAATACAGGACACATTGTGCTGATCTGGTGTGGTGCGTGGCCAGACAAGCACACTGACCAGCAGCCTGCTTACAATCCATGGGCCTCTCACTCCCTTCTCTCTCTTTTCCCATGCTTGTTCCTCCCAAAACCACCTTAAGCCCTCCCTTTCCCCCACCTTTTGTACTTCCCCTAAATATTCCATAATAAGTCCTGTGCAATCCCAAAACACTGCATCCCACCATGAGTCCCATACCCCTCTACGCAGGAACCTCTCAGTCTGAAAGGCGACAAGGACAATCATTCCATTGACTCATCTTGATGTGTTTCACCCCCCAGACTATGTGGATTATGGCACTCCAGTGACAGCCCTTGGAGGAGTCAGAGAAAGGGAGCCCCTGCCTATTTGGATTATTTGGGTTACCCTGCCTTGCACTGGGCCTCTGTGCTCTTTTGTGTGCAGAGACAAGCCTTTTATCAGATAATCTAACACCTGGTAAGTCTGGCAAATATTTTCAAATCTAGGTCAGTAATCATTGATTTTGGTCAGTAGCCTAGCTTTAAAAAGTATTGAAACTCTTCCAATAAAGATGACATGGGTCACATAAGTAATCAGAGTAATTTGGTTATATACCTTATTATAAACTTCAGTGAGGAAAGCCTTGTTGTAAATATGGAACTTTTCCTTGAATTTGTTATTAACAGGCTTGCAATACTCTTAGAATAATACCGAAATACAAACATCTTGAAAAGTTTAATATTTATTTTAAAGAAGTATAGTCATATTTACTGATGTTTATTTGTTGAGAAGGACTCACGGCTGAAAAAAATAATAATGTTACATTTACATTGCACTCCATCTATAACTATGATTAGACTACAATATATGCTTCATCCAGACACTTGAAGAATGACCATTCCACCCTATAAGGTAGCTTAACTCTACAGGCAGCCTGGACCACATTTATGAGATATCCAGAACCTGACCCTGAAGCAGCTGCTCTGCAGGGGACATAAGACTCTGACCAAGACAGTGTTTCTTCCACGTCTGTGCAATAGCAAACCCCACATTCAGTGGGGACATGGCTTGTGGAATCTCGTTGCAGCAGCATGGTGGTGTAGCAATACCAATTCAATGCAAAGTCACTTGAGAACTCACGAGAATTTTAACCTGCAGACAGAATAGCCACCTGATTTTTTCCTTCCTGCATCCCCCTTTTCTTCTTTTCCCCTTTAAGTCAAAAAAAATCTTAGTGCTCAGATGCCTTACTGTACCAGTAAAAGATTTAACTTGTGATTCTCCCCCCCCCCACCCCAGAACAGAACATTTTTCTTATCCATTAAATATTTAGAACATTAAACATTTCTATGCAGTGGCAGAGAAGGACCTTACTTGTTGAACCTCTGCATATACTTTGACAGGATTCATTAAGCATAACACATTGAAGTTTGCATTTTTATTTGTAGTAAAAAGTGAGAAGTAGATTCTGTAACAAATCCAGGCATCTCTGACTGAAATGCATGTGGAAAATTGCAAGCTCAGACAAGAAACAGCTATGTAGGTCTTCCCCCCCCCAAAGGAATCATCTTCCCTTATAAGGGTCACTGCAGAGAATGCTTATAAATTTCACCAAGCAAGTGTGACATGTGTTAATTACAATGGAGATTTTCCTTTTTTGCACTAAGCAAGTAACTAATTGACCAAGATTTTAGGATTTCAGGTCATCTGAAGCTGTCCAGACATTGACACAAAGATAACGACTTTTTCTTTTAAATGCTCACATAACTACTTAAGGAGGAAGTTGCAGTAGTGGGAACAAGAAAACAGTTAATTCTTAGCTTATCCTGAGTGTACCTGCATTCACACCCACTGCCTCAAATACGGTAAGCTTTAGATTCTAATAATGAAAAAGGATTATTTTTCACCATGCTTTTCCCTTGTGTTATTAAATACTTGTCTTCAGGACCTGTGCAAACTCCCTAATGGCTGCCCCAACTTAACGATGCTATTAGCTCTGATTGGAGTATGCTAACCAGGTGCAAATGTTGCACATTAATCTATGCATACAGGACTTTAAATAACCTATTATTGTGTAATATTTAAGAACTGTCTAACTTTATTGTGCAATAAGTAGTATAAAATTAAAGCTACAAAACAAGAAAAAGGACTAGAGAGGAGAAAGATGAATCTTGTATCAACAGCAGTCACTTGCTTTATGAACCTGCCATAACAGTACTACCAGGTTTTGCAGGTGCAGAGCACAAGACCAACACTCTGGGAATAACAACATGAGAAAAATGAAAGATACTGCCACAGAGGCCCTGGAAAACACTACCTCAAGAGCTTCAGTGAAAGGTTGCAGTGCTGCAAAGAGCCTCAGCCTTAGTAATACCAAGGGACCTCTGATCCTGTGACCTGCTATGCCTAACATTTTTTTGAAATAAGAGGGGACCCCCCAAATAAGCAGTGTGTCACTGTAGTTACCACTGCATAAGAATAATCAGGATTTTGCATTAAACATAGCTGGAAAGCTTTGTCAATATCTAAAAAGTAAAGTTTTCATAGGATAGCACATATACTTCTTTCCAGAGATTAAATCACTGACTTCAAATACATCTTGATAGCCATAAGGGCTATATAGAGGAAAACCACTTAGAGTGCTTTCCTTTTCTGATATTTTTGATGTGTTGATATGACTGCCTTGGAAGTGATGTGTTTCCCCCCCACTTCAAGAGCCACTTTAAACAGATAAAAAGAACTTTTAAGAAAAACCCTAATGCCATATTTTAAAAGGAAAAAAGATTTTGACCCAAACCAAATTAAAGCAGTGATGAAGGCAGCCAAAGCTGCAGAGGAAATTGCTTTAACACTCTTATGAAATAAACCATGTGTTTACCTAGCAAGAAGGACTGCAATCCAGATAGTCCATTCTGTGTTCCAGATTTAACAGTAAAAATTTTGGAGTTGTTAAAAATACCATAAAAGCTGCATTCCAAAAAAATTCTGTTCTGAAAGCTGTTCAGTCTAGCTATGTTTATGACAACAGAGTATTCATGTTGACTTTCACAACTGAATCATCAGTCAAATGTTTTATAAGCATCTGGTCACTACACTTACTGTTTTTGTATATAAGCAACCAGCAAATTCATTTCTAAATCGTCTCTGTTGAGGATATCAGCCACTTAATAGTGAAGAAACATCATGATATTAAGGTGATTAGTTGCCTACCCCAGAAAATAGTAAGCTGACCAAGAATACAGACTTGTTAAGCTCCTGTATGTACTAAATAAATATGTAAAAGTTGATTAACAAGCAGAAAGAAAATTTTAGACACCTTGTTCTAATGAGCATGCTAAGCAGTTTATTTAAAGAGCACACAAAATATTTTCTATCTTGACCCTGTGAAACAGTAAAACACTATCAGTAAAAAAGGCTGAGACACACACTGTGTTAAATAATAATTCTGTCCCATCATTCTATAACAAAATTTCTAGGCAGGGTTCTATAGCAAAGGAGCACTCCTCCTCATTAGAAATCACTAAGTACAAATCGACTGGAAGACCACAAGCCACCTCCTCCTCCATGTAGAAGCATAACAGCTGTAAACTGTCATTTGCAAACAATATACACAATGTTGACTTTTTTTAAAAAGAAAGATACACCGCTGGTGACTGACAGCACAAGGATTCTTCCTGCTTCAGCATTTCCCCTGTTCCCTGCCCTTCAAACAATTACAAATGCATCTTCATGCATTTTTTGCTTCAAGGGAAGAAAGCGCAAAGCATAAACATCTTGAAGCATAGAAAGAAATAAAAACTCTTCTTTCTTTATAAAAAATATCATGGAAAATAATTACTATTACAGATAATACAAATCAAAGGAAGAAATAAGATGTTTCTACAAGGATACTGTAAATGCATAGAAACTAAATGGACAGTTTTAGCATTTACAGTTTGGAAACATACATTGAAAGTAAAAATACAACATATATTACATACTTAATGCACTAGCATCTTTCAGTTTTCATGAGCATGCACAGGGCAGACATTATTGCACTAGTGTCAGATATAATTTAGGTTTTTTGATGTTACCTGAATATAATGGGGTTTCTAGACAACAGCTATATTAGGCTAGTTAGTACTCTGCAGTTAATGGAGTCCACACCAACACAAGAAGAGAACACACCTCATGCATCTCCAGAAGATCAAGTACAAAAAAAGGACACAGCTCTTATGTTATGCTATAGAACTGAGGTGTAATTTTACAGAATCACAGAATCACTAAGGTTGGAAAAGACCTGCAAGATCATAAAGTCCAACCATTACCAAAAAAAACCAAACAAAAAAACCCCACCAGAACAACCCACCCACACCACACAGCACCATGCCCATCAAGCCACGTCCCACAATGCCACATCCACACGCTCCTTGAATACCTCCAGGGAGGGTGACTCCACTACCTCCCTGGGCAGCCTATTTCAAACACATTTACTAAAGAAAATGGCTATAGCTATATATAAGCAATCTGCCCCACTGTTTGGGCCCCTGCTTTATCTCATTTTACCAAGGAGGTTAATCTCCTCATCACACAGAAAGAGCTAAAAAAGATTTCAGCAGTTATACATACAAGCAAGACCTGCAGAGATCACAGAATAACAGAATCACTATGGTTGGAAAAGACCTGTAAGATCATCAAGTCCAACCATCAACTAACACCACCATGCCCATTAAACTACATCCCACAATGCCTCGTCCACACGTCCCTTGAACACCTCCAGGGATGGTGACTCCACCACCTCCCTAGGCAGCCTGTTCCAATGCTTCACCACTCTCTCAGTAAAGAAATTTTTCCTAATATCCAGCCTGAACCTCCCCTGGCACAACTTGAGGCCATCTCCTCTTGTCCTGTCACTAGTCACTTGGGAGAAGAGACCAGCACCCACCTCTCGGCAACCCCCTTTCAGGGAACTGTAGAGAGCAATGAGGTGTCCCCTCAGCCTCCTCTTCTCCAGACTGAACAACCCCAGTTCCCTCAGCCGCTCCTCATAAGACACATGCTCCAGACCCCTCACCAGCTTCATCACCCTTCTCTGGACATGCTTCAGCACCTCAAAGTCCTTCTTGTAGTGAGGGGCCAAAACTGAACACAGGATTCAAGGTGCGGCCTCACCAGTGCCGAGTACAGGGGCACGATGATCACCTCCCTACTCCTGCTGGCCACACCATTTCTGATACAGGCCAGGATGCCATTGGCCTTCTTGGCCACCTGGGCACACTGCTGGCTCATATTCAGCCGGCTGTCGACCAACACCCCCAGGTCCTTTTCTGCGGGGGAGCTTTCCAGCCACTCTTCCCCAAGCCTGTAGCATTGGATGGGGTTGTTGTGACCCAAGTGCAGGACCCGGCACTTGGCCTTGTTGAATAGGTACTGAAAAGCATTTAAAAGCTTAATTCCATGTAGATATCCAGATATATTAAAAAGCTAGTTTTAGGTATCTAAGCACCTTAACAAAAAATGTCTGTAAGCCAATCAGTATGATCCATGTGCGATAACCATATGACACTTTCCCTTAGAAACTCTAGCACACTTTTGGAAGAATTTAATACAGAGAGCATCAACTAACTGAAAACCTGCACAGAGAAGTATTGAAAGAAAATAACTCACCTGTCCAGATTATCTCCCCCATCTGCCTTTGCTTCTTCTAAGTTTTCAGGAATCTGGCTGTATAGGTCACCAGACATCTCTTCCACATTCAGTACTTCAGTCTCATAATCTATATTAATACCGTGTAGTTTCAGAAGCAACATTAAAGAAGTTTTCATAACTGTCATACAGCTAAGTTTCAATCAAAACAACTTCAGCTCTGAAATGTGACAACTAAATATATTAGAAACAAGATCTTATTTTATACAACCATTTCTTGCAAGAGTAGGCTTTGCAGCAAGTTAAAAGTTAGTAGTTCTTAAAAGTAAATTCAGACATTCATTGTCTTGTCTTTCAGGAGATCAGGTACACCCAACACAGGGGTACAAGTTCAACCTTGTATAAAAGCCTAGTTTCCTTCTTTACTTCACTAGATATTATAGTTAAGAACTCTGACACCTTTGGCTATAAAGCATTTTCTTTTCATCTGTTTTCTAGCAAAAACTTTAATTTACACAGTTCTAAAGCAAGTAATTGTTTTCTTACCAAGAGATATCCTTTCTTCATGAGGAGAGCTATTTGGGCCACATAATGACACTCAAGTTATTCACCTATCAGACTACAAACAGGTTTTAAGGCCTTTAGAGCCAAATAATCATTATAAGCCTGCTTTACTGAACAATGCAAAAAAAATCCCACCATAAAAATGCATTGTTTTTCACTGTTTTCCACAATAGAACCAAATTTTAAATTGAAAATAAAAATACAGGTTTCTTTAGTCAGCTGGACAATAAATATAATCAGAAAAAAAAAAAAACCCCAAACAAATATTAGAAAGGGAAAAAAAAAATAATCACTTACTGGGGAGGGGAGGGGAGAAGGAGTCCCCACTCCTCAAGCACAAATATTTCACTCTTCTACGTATTTCCTGGGAGAACATTTTATGGAGTTGCCTGATTTTCCTAAGCATGTCTGATTGGGCACAGCTGTGCATCATTACCTTGCCCTGCACAGCTGTGTGAAAGCTGAGGCAATAATTGGTGCCCTGGCTGCTGACATTTGCTAGTCTTTACATGCTGCTATAGAAATGGGAGAGGATTTGGGGGAGTAAGAGGTACAGCTTCATAATAAAGTGTAGTTAATAGGCTGGTGTTTAAAGTGTTACTTTATTCCAGAAATACGTTAAGCTGTTGGTTATATGCAGGGATGGATTAGCTAATAAACATAACAGAATGGTGTTGGCCTAGCTGTTTCTCTACTGCATACCTCTGGACCAGCAGAAAACCCTTATTTGGCCTACTCTTCACCTACCTTCCATCTCACTGCAAAGTTACATGTATGAGTTTTGCTGTGTTTTACAGGGGATGCAGCAACTGAAGCCGCAGTCCTCTAACAAAACTCTTCTGGCCATTAAAATAAAACATGTACGCCACTAGAGCCACAGTCATAGTGCAAATTCCCATAGCAGTCTAATGAGAAAGTGCATCTGTCTCTGCTTTGAGCATGTGTTGAAAGTTATCTTCACTTGATTCATATCCAGCAGGGTACCTAATTACTAAACTGGAGTACCTAAGGCTAGTGGATATAAATCTGGGTACGCTGCTTCTCATTTTTACTGCCTACAAAAACAGGTGTGCCTTAAAAACAGTAGGCAACAAAGATCTAGGCTTAGACATATCTGTAGCCTCAATTTCTGACATGTGCAAGTATCGATCCACTCCATGATCAAGATTCAGATCTAAAAGACAGTTAAGTTAACAGAGGATCAAAGAAATGCAGAGGAAAAGGGTGGAGACAAGTAGTGGTGTAAGAGAAACTCTCAGAATGAAACAGAGTAAAGAATCCAGGAGACCCTTTTGAAGAAAAGAGGGAAAAAAGAAATAAAGTACCTATACCATTTCTACAGGCACTGACTGTAAAAGAATGGGGCAAGAGTACCAGATTCAAACAAAAAGGATAAAGAAAAGATGCACATAAAGCATTTTAATAATATTTTAATGTTTTAATAAGGGATAAATTGTTGTAACAAAATAATCTGAAGTGGTAGGTGAAAACCAGGATTAATATTTGATTTTAAAAGTTAATGTTAGAGGTCAGTACTTTACAAAAATTTAGTCATCACATCCATTAATTTGCTATTTATTTGAGTGAACACTATTAAGGTAAAAATTATTCAGAATCTTTATAATACCATTAATGACTCTATGCAAGAACCATTGCTTGCAGCTTTGGAGACTATGCTAATACTTTTATTAGGTCTCTGAGCATGTTCTGCTTTCCCACAGGCCATGGCATGTTTTGACCTAGCCATCTGTTCCTGTTTGCTGAAAATTTGTATAGATATTATTACTTTTAATATAGATAACATGTATCCAAATAAGTATATTCTGTGTTTCTTTGCCTCAGGCCTTCAAATTTAAAATCATAATGACTTTTAAAGAAGTTTAGTTCTTTAAGCAGGAGTCCTCATTCAAATATTACATGACCAGATTTCATTTGCTTGAAATGAGAAAGCTGCATTTGCCTCAAGGCAAACTAACTGCCTTCAGAAACATTTGGCTTCCAATGTATCTCAGGCACATGGTCTTTTTTGTCTCAAATTCTTTGCTTTTCAATTCACTGAAATCTTCCTCTTTAACAATATCTTGTGCACTCACCTTCCCCTTCCAAATACATCTCTTTTCCTTGTAGGAGCTGAGACTCAATGTTTCCTTCTAATTCTGGCAATCTCACCATGACTTTAGAAAGCGTGAGAGTGAAACTCTGGGTGGCTAGAATACTTGGGGTGTGGGTGCAGAAAAACAGGATGGATCCCCCACAATATAGACTGGCTGTGATATGTCATGATCCACCTTTCATTGATGCCAGGATTAATTGCTTTCAGGATTTGGGGCTGGATCAGGTCACAGCGACTTGGCCAAATCTAATGTTTGTATGTCTTTTTGTTAGTCTCTACCACTCCAAATTAGGATTCACAGATTATTGCTTTGATGGTCTACAGGTGGTTGTCTATTTAATATCAAGGTGACTCAATGGAATGGACTGATGACAGCTTTGATTTTCTTAATTGCTACTCACAATATCAGCCACCATTCATAATTATTTCAGCATTTACTATTTCATAATCTGCTATAGTTTGTTAATGCCTTGGTTCTGGTCTTGTCTATCCAACAGCTTTCCCTGCATGGTGAGTCAAATGCCACACCTTTGCTTCACTCCAGACTTAGCAGGAGTACACAAGGCCACAAATGCATTAAAGTCTGCATGATGCTGAATCTCAAGACATGTAACAGAGGAGCCATGCAGACACCTAATGGCTGATATTATGTGGCACTTCTCAGGTTGGCTGGGTGGGTGTGACATGACACAGCATGGCTAAGTGGAGGAGAGTTCTTATTGAATCAGCACTCCTAAGTTTCCAGCATCCATAAGAACATGAGAATCCCATTTACCACGGCAGGTGTAGTACTGAAAGAAAAAGAATTTGTTCTCCAAGGAATATCCTGGTTTTCATCCTATATAGTTTAAACAGTGTAGCATTCATGGTAGTTTTCTTCTTTTTATTACTTTTACATTCTGCAACCCTATTTCAGTAAAATCAATTTGCCACAGCTCCTTAGACAAGATCCACATTTCCTAGATGACACTTCAGTATTTTTCCTGAAATCAACATAACTATTTTTTTATGTGCATTCTTTTTATAACTCATTACTGCCTGAGTCCCACAGCAACTTGAAAAGTTATTAGCTTTTCCTGTTACACTCAAGTGTTGCAGGGAATTTTGACTCACTGATGTGAGTCAATTCAAAGTGCATACAGTTTACCTATACACAAATCTTTTGGGTAATAAAGTGAAAACATTGGCCAGACATAGGCTTCACTTTCAGGTAGGACAAGCTATGTTCAACTTTGATATTAGATTTTATATAAATGAATTTGTCTAAGTAATACCTAGTAAGTTTATCCAGAAACTTGAATGCTGTTTTTGACAGCGACAAACTTGCTTTTATCACATACTTTGGCTTTCATCACATTATGTAGTTTTAATTTCTTTCATATTTCATGATTTCTTTAATAATTTTCAACTTCTGTCATAGAAACCACTGACAGTGTACTTATGCTTCTATATTTGGTCTACCACAGTAGAGATTTTTAGGCAATATTCTGTTAAATTTGCTTCCATTACACTTACTAATTTGTTTAAGAGCTCCAGAATCATATATACACTCTTGACATAGCACCTCAGAAGAAGGCCCTTCAGACTTCAGGGAATTTCTTAAGATAAGACAATAGGCCACAAAATTCTACTTTGCCATTCCCCATTCATACAAGAATTGATAAATTAATCTAAAAATGTGTCTTTTTTGAGTTTTTCATTTAATCCATGTAAAGTTGCTTGATACTAAATTTGTGAAGCTATAGTTATTAGCAAGAAAAGAATAAATGATGATTAGTAATGCATTAAGCAATGCTTATTGTTACACTTTCCTTTTTGTTCTTATTCTTCATTGTGTCAAATATATTCTGCTACTTATTAATAGAATATAATTTTGTTAGATATTAATATTTATTGCATGTAACTAGCTTTTGTCATGTAGAAACACACAAAAACTAACAGCATGACTGCATCTCCATTTCAACATGCTACGAATTTTTTCAAGTATAATATTCTGAAATACATTTTTCATTTGAAACCCTAGTTTCAGAGCTTAAAAATGTGTTTTAATACCTAAGCATTTATCATATCTTTTAATACTCACTTAAAACTTCTCATTTATACATATAGCAAAAATGTTGCTTTCCTGCTTATGCATCTCTTCTCGTGGATTTTTCACATCCTTAGATAATCTCCTGAGGCCATAGGCACAGAGCCTGTATGGATTATCTGACCTAAATTTCATGTCCTTTGAAGAGTGAAGACAACAAGCTAAAAAGCTTGGCCATGGTTAAAGCAGATTTTTCACTGACTGCTGTATATAACATTTACGATACTGAATAACGCTTTTTTATGTCCTGACACAGAATAAGATCACTGTCATATCCAGAGGATTGCTCCTCAGGGCATGGAGTGTCTTCCACTTCTTTTCTGGCACAATAGTGTCTTGATCGCTGATTGATTATTTAAGTATTACTGTGATAAAAAGGACAAGGTTGTTTGGGAGACAAGTATCTTTTAGATAGACACACTGATATAGTTGGGGAGAAAAAAGCATAAGATTTCAAGCACAAAAGCCTTTCTAAAGTCTATCCTCACAGAATCAACAAATAACAGGTAGAGTTTGGGGGTAGTAGCATTTTAAAGTACTTCATCAACTGTAAGGAAATGAACTGCACACATACATTTCATTACCTGGTGACATCTGATCTTTCATTCAGATTGGACAGCCTTACATCTATGTCATCTTTTCTTTTAGAAGGACTGTAATTCCACAACATATTCCCACAAATAAAGTGCAGAATTCTTTGTTATTGTATGCTCCCTCATCTTCAGATGACAGTTTGATGTATTTTATGAGCTTACACACGTCTATTCTGTATCTTTTCTGACAGGCAGTTGATTTTTGGTGTTGTACATAGATTCAGCACTTATGAGTCTAGAATTCTAGCCTAATAAGGGCCCTCAAAGGAAGCATCTAGCTTTTTCAGATTTCTGGGTGAGAATTTGTGCCAGAACTATCTCTTAATTGCTTAAAGAACCCCTTACACATTTGATCCTTTTTGCTGATGACAATAATTGGCAGAAGATAGTTTAGGGTACTGCCAATACTGCCAAGGCACAGGCCTTTTGCAAAATTGCTGGCTATACATCCTGAACTTGCGCTGAAAGGAAAACACAGATCTCTTTGAAGTTACTAGCTCAGAGAGTTGCATCCCAGTTGGCATTCTTGTCAGTGGTCTCAGCAGACAGAACCATCTTCTCTCTTGACTGGCTCTTTCTTTTGGTTAAAGCCCAACAGATAAGTACAGCTGCTGCCAGAGTTGAACTAATTCAGTGGACAGATAAAGGGTTTTCATTCTCCAGCTTTCCCAAAGCAGCTCCTTTAGAAGTAGTAAATTCAATGAACAGAAAATAAAATGTATAAGCCTTCCTAAGATAACCCAGACAATCATCAAATTAAATCTAAGTATTATGTAAATGCATTCAGGGTATTTGACTTGATGTATTTCATGATATTGCCTATAAGCTTTCTAGTTCTCTACATGATATAGTCTTTTTGTCCCCAGTATAAAATACTGCAAAGCTGTACTTCCTCACGTGTCTTCAAAGCTCAGGGAATCTGACTATGTTCTGCAGGACAGGCTTGCAGGCTAAAGGGGTTTTTGGCTAAAGGTTAATTACTGGGTTAATGTAGACAGTTAACTGAAGTTTGCTTACTTTAGCTAACAGGCATAAGACCTACTACAGTTTCTTATGGGATTATAATAAACTTATAAAAAACCACTAACATGGGGAGCTCTACTGACCTAAGTGGTGCCTCACTGGTGTTCAGCACTCCCATGGTAGTAACCAGGCTCATGGGGTCAGCTAACATTGAGGCCAGTTTATGCTAATTACCCAATACAGGGGTATGCCTGTAATGCTCTGTGTATGTGACAATTTTGGAGGAATTAGGTATAGAAGAGTGTCTACAAATTTGTAGGTCTTTTGAAACAAGTCATAAATATCTACTATTGTGGTCTAACATCTCATAAATATCTACTATTGTGGTCCATCTCTTAATGTATTGTTATGTAATGTATTCTCTTAATGTATTGCTGACACTGATCCTGAAGGTGTAGTTCACTCATTACCGATTAATTACTTGTTGCTAATAAAAGCTTCAACCGTGATTTAGGTTAAATCATGTGAACTGAGGAGTTTTTCCCTGTGAAAACCATAATATTGAGTTTTACGCCATTCATCATGCAACTCCTTGGAGATCAGCAGAGGTCCTAGATCACCTTTATTTCTGGGGAGAGAAAAATATTTAGGAAACCTTTGTAAGTAACTGCTGGAATAATGAAGCCACTTACAACAGAAGGGTACAGAGGAGTGACACTTGGATACTTGGCAATGCTGGAAGAAGAACAAGGGAGAGAAAGCTCCTCAGAGGCCAACAATAAAATCTGGACCTCAGGGAAATGCTTATATCACATGTCCATATAAAAAGAAGCAAGGATAAATTATGACCTGGAATGCAATCACCAAGCCGTATTTTACTGGGAGTGGCGCACACAGAAATAATAAAATAAAGACATGAATACCATTACCATTCTGACAATGAGATCTCTCTTAAAAATCATCTTTTTTTTCTCAACTTCAGATTCTAAAAACAGACTCTAAGGAAGCTACACAGGCACTGTGTTTTGTGAATAAAGTCTGAAATAGTGTCTTTTGTGTTAAGTTAACCATAATTTTTCCTGTTCATGTGTAACATGAATAATAAAGTATAACTGGCTAAACCGTGCTTTTTTACCAAATGAAACATCCATGATGTGCTGATACATATAGGTATTTTTAAGGTTGTACTTCTTCTGCCTGAGAAGGATAAACAGCATTTAGGTCAGCCTGAGGAATTGATTTATATTGTCACAGGAACAATGTGTTTTATAATGTTCTCTGACTCTGCCTATCTATTTATAATTCCTGGTCCAGCTAACTTCCAGGCAACCACCCTGTCATTCCTTTTCTTCTCTTAATGTGCTCAAAATGATGACTTTGAGCTGTCCTTCCTCTTTCACTTCCACCTGGGAGATCAGAATTACACTACTTTCTAAGTAAATATATTTGAGTACTGTAAAACTAGGTACCATTCAAATTAATTTGCTTCCCAGTTTGATCAGTGTCCTAGATGTTACAGGTTGCATAGCACTTTATGAGGTACATTTCATAGCATTGTAACAACACTGTATAAGGTATATTCCACAGCTTTTTATCATAGCATTTTATAAGATATATTTGATAGCATTTTATGTACCCACTTTCCCAGATAGCATGAATAGCATTTTAGCAGTAAAATTTTAGGGCACATTTCATGGCATACAGTTGCCTACAAATATAAATGCACAGAAACAGAGATAGAAGAGGTGAAGAACAATGTTGCCTCTTATTCTGAAGAAAATAATTGCAAAACTCAACTTACTGTCCAGTATATCTTTTGTACAAGGAAATGTAACATGGGATTTCAGGCATAGAATTCTTCTGCTTTGGTTCTTATGTGATAGAGCTGCCTTCTCACAGGTGTCTTTCCAGTTCAGTAGTGCTTGTAACATAATATTGCTGTATATCCTGCTAATGTACTCTCACTCTTTTCTGGTATATTTTCTGCTTTCTGTTCTCACAAATCAATTCCAAGTCCTCTGACATAAGACACTCCTGCAGAAGTGTAGTCCCTGTCCTGACTCATCTAAGCTCCCTGATGTCAGTGCACTCCCGCAACATTCAAAGACTCTTTGCAGCCAAGCTCTCCAGGCAAAGTCCACAAAATTAACTCAGGCATTAGACAAACAAGTAGGGTACCAAAATACAGAAGAAGTAAAAGGAGTAACATACATACAGTTTCCCTAGTAGTGGAAAGAAGCCAGAAGAAAGGAAACACAAAACTGAGAATATTTTGTATTTGCTGCCATGGAAACTAAACAAAAAACCCAATAACTTCTGGGGTTTTCCGTACTTCTTACAGGCCCAGCATTTTTGCCAGGGTGACCATGAAGAACAAAATCATTATCAGTCTTCCAATACCTGCCAAAAATGAAGAGGAAATAGGGAAAACAAAGAGGTTATGTTTGGAGAATTTAAAGTGAGGATAGGAAGGGTTGGAAGAGGTTTCTTTGGTCTGAAAAGGAGAAGGGCAGAGAAATTACATGATCTGCAGCTTATGACTGAACAAAATCGTGGTATGACTTGGTAGGAAAAATGACTTAAAAATCTCACTCAACAAAGATTTTACAGCACAAAAAAGCCATTAAGACAGCTCATTTACAATTACCATTGGATAACAAAGCATACTGGAAGTGGCATAACATCATAGTGCTGAATGAACAACATTATTTTCCCCCACATACCAGGACAGTGATCTGTGAGAGCAACAATTTCTAAAAGTCCATCACCAAACTCCCAATCGGAGTCTTTCTAAATTGGCATATCAATCTACACATTTAAAGAGTAACCATGCAGAAAGCCACACTTACATATTTATATAAGCAAAAAGACAAAACTGCTATAGGCAAGCCAAGTTTCAAACAAAATTTGTTTAGTTTATGCTCTAAACTGTTTCCCACCAAATTCTGTTTCAAAAATATAATGTTTAAAATCATTGACATTTTTTCCTGTAAGATACACTTAAATTTTTTATTGAATTCACTAAAATGTAAAAGAATCATGATTAATAAAAGTTTATTTAAACTTCTACAAAGTCAAACCTCCTACATGCAAAATACCGTTCCTTGAAAGTTCAATGAGATGTAAGATAAAAATGTCAACAGTAGACTGCATCTTGAAAGTAGGAATACTAACACCCATAACTTGAGCAAGTAAGATCTCGAGGGTGACATCCAGCTGCCTATCCTGAAGTTCTGCATACAGAGAACTTCAGAGAGACCTCAGATTTTTCTTGAGGGTAGTGAGGAAAACATGATATTCAACTATAATTCAGGATAGAGACTGCACATAAAATGCTGGCCTGGTACATGGCAATGCCACCACGTTTTCCATCTTCCAAAAACATGCTTTCAACTTTTATCTTGCAATAATTAGGTGCCAATTAAATAACTATTTGCAGCAATGCTTAGTGCTCAGGGAAAGACTTCATCAGCCAAAGCTGCAGAGGGTATATTTATCTCCCAAAACAAGAAGAGCACCAACACCATTAATGTTTCCAGGACTAAACAAAGGAACAAATAAATGTAAAGGTGGAATTCCATAATATAACCTTAATCAGAGAAAGCACTGTTTATAAACAGTGCCAAATCAAAGGGTGAAAAACAGGAATTAGGTTTCCTCCTTTCTGTATAGTTGGGAAGCCCATGTGAGCAAAGTAATGCTCAACTTGAGCATGGTAAATTATGGAATCTATCCCATGTCATTTTTAAAAAAGTGATGATTGTCTTATCATAACAGGCCCATTAATCTGTATAGTAAGGTCAAATCATGTTTTTGTATGATAGCAATCAGGAGCAATAGAAATTTTCATATTGGTTTGCTGGTGATGCATCAAATAGATAAATTCTCAAGTAAACTGTCTGTCATCCTGACACTCCACAGCAATTGCCAGATAACCAAAGTCTGCCGCAGAGCCTTCTCACAGCAACAGCACTGAATCTAAACAAATTTCACCCAAGAAGAGCAAGTCCTTCACATCCTGCTCCTAGTGATACTGGCAGGTCAGTTACTAGAACATCTACTAAAACTGCTATAAAAATTGTTTGATAGCACAATGGTAATTTGCAATGTGAAGCCAACTGAAGATGACATAATTATATATGTCTTCTTGAAATGCTTCATATCATGACCATTTAGTGGCACAGAATACTTTTTCTTTAGGTTAGATAGTCATAATTTGCAAGTGGCACCTTCTGCCTGCTAAACTGGTGATGAAGTACATGACTGAAAAGTCACATAACTGTCTGGCTCCCATTATGCTTCCCATGGTGCACCACAAGAAAGAAAATCTCAAATTTTGTCAGACGGCCAAGTATCTCATATAATCCTGAAATCAAATTAGCCATGTTGCTCCAATATCTGTTGAAGGGGCAACACAGCAGGGCACAAGCTGTATATGAGATTCCTGTGCGCACTGATGATAGCTTTCTGACATAGGTGACTGAGAAGCTGATAAGCGAAGATGCTCTGCTGGACCTGATACTTACAAACAAGAAAGAACTGGCTAGGGATGTGAAGGTCAGGGACAGCCTCGACAGCAGTAACTGAGATGGTGGTGTTTAAGATCCCAAAATAAGGGAACAAGACAAAAAGCAGGATCACAATCCTAGATTTCATGAGAGCAGACTTTGGTCTGTTCAGGGATCTGCTTGAAAGAATTTCATGGGATATGGTTATGAGAGAGAAGAGGGGTCCAAGAGCGCTGGCTGACTTTCAGTTTAACATATAAGCACATGTGACTTCAGAAAGTCTCCCTTGCTGGAGAAAACATTTTCATGTTCAATGGCTTTTCACTGATTTCCCTGGGAAGACACAAATTATTTTTAATTTGGTTTTCATTCCTGTTCCAAAGCAAACTTTAAAATTAATAACTTTGACACTTGCCAAAAGCTTAGTAAGTTCTCCTCCCGCCCAAAATTTCTCATTTAACAAGATCGGATTTCAATGAGGAAAAAAAAAACACTGAAGAAAGAACTCTCTATAACACAGATGACATATGTACCATAAAAAATAGTAATCATAAAATATCTTTCTGGCACCCAAATTGAAATTTCATGCAAACAGGAAGAAAAGTAGTAAAAGCTGGCTACACTCTGATCCATTTCCTATAAACGAATGTTTAAATATTACATAATATTCTACTTGCACCTTTTTTTCCAAGAAAGGTTCTTCCTTTTCTTTTTTATTCATGAACAGAAGAAAACATTAAACTCTACATTTCCCATTCAACATTGAAGTAAAATCTGACTTATTTTTATTATTTCCCTTTCTTTGTCTTGTAATGTTGTTCACCTTGACTGAATTGTCAACAGAGAATAAAGCAATTTAAACTCAATGTGTAAGTGCATGTACACATATATAAGGCCTGATTCTGCAACTCTCCCGTTAGACAACTAATGTTAATCATGTAAGAAAGAATCTATGGGCTCAGGCCTAAGAGAAGAAGGGAGAAAACAACATTGTAAACTGCCTAAAGGAAAGATAAAAGCTGTAATTTTAGTTCTGCAGGGGTCATTGAAAAGGTTACAATAGCGGTGTCTGTTCACATGGAATCTTAGCTGCAATCACAGACTGACTACAGAGACACAGTAAGACCATATTTTAAAAGTTTCAAGACAAGGAAATAATGAATAAGTAAATGAAAACGCACAAACAGGAGGGCAGAAAGACAGACACTTTTATCATAATTTTCCCACCATGACATAAAGATTTCAACAAATATATGGATAAAACTAAACTCTGGCTGATGGACTTCTAAAAGAAATTCCTTGCCTGTTATGAATAAGAGCAAATAGAAACAAAAGAATAGCTACACTCTAGGACCTCCAGAAAGGTCAAACCTTGAAGGCTGTTAAAGCTCAGTAACATGAGAAGAATAAGTTGTTCAGCTTTCTGTTTTTAACTCTTATATGTTAAAAAAGATGGACTGTAGCATCAAAACCTTTTTTTAGCACATAAACTTTTTTTTAGCCTAGCCTGGAAGAGAAAAAAATAAATTGAATAACCATCCATGTTTTATAATTTTACTAGTGCAAATTAGTAACTACAAACAACTATCAAAAGAAGTTGCTGATGAGCAGGCAGCATTTCACCAGAAGCAAAGGATAAAAATAAACTTCCTTTCTCATATATAAGCAATAGTGTGTGTACCCCAGCTGATATTTGGTCTTGCATAGAATAATACTAATTAACAACAGTTTAAAGGAATTAACAAAAATAATTTGTATTACTCATTCCTCTCAAGCCCAGAAGACATTGGAATAATTTAATATATAAACACTACATTTAGCTAGTAAGAAACCCTTGCAGGCAATGGAAGGTATATCCTAATTTTCATGCCACTAAAAACATCAGCTCATATTTCAGACAGATACTGCCAAAGTGAGAAGTCACATGAACTGAACAAAATCTGAGCCAGAGTGACATTCTCTTTGCTTCTGTGGTAGGCTATCAGAGAACACATTTGTAAGATGAAGATTCTCAGGGCCTAATTTTTTCATGGTGTAGGGTACCTATCATGCAGGGAAGCCAGCACGAATTGTATATGCTTTGACACAGGCCAGGATATGCTTCTTGTTGTTGGACCCAAACTAGCTAGAAGTTTGAGTGTCTCTGATGAGAACTCTTCAAGAAAATCAAAAGGATTTCTAAATGCAAAAAGCTTATTTTATTAAAATATAAACCCAAATGATTTATTAAAAATGACTGGGTAAGACAGAATAGCCATAAATAGGAAGACTGGAGGTGGAAGTGGAGAAAATAGGGCTTATGAACAAATTTTCCCACCTTAAATTTTTGCTTCTAGGGTTGGTTTGAGTCAAGACAATGGTTTTCTGGTTTCCGATAAACCCTTCAGTTCTCATTGGTCCACAGAAATTTTCTCTTTCCATCACTATGCAGTCCTGAAAATGTGGCTGTTCCCTACTCTTCTCTGCAATTCCTTGGTTTCCTATTATTCTGTACGCTCTTTTCTTCTGTCTCAGTCAACTAGCAATCTGAAAGTTTCTCTCTCCTGAGCATGCTCAAATACATGCAAGGAAAGATATAATCTCTCCTCTCTTTGTGACACATTCAATTAGGTTTTTTTAGGGAATATAATATACAAGGTGAGAACAAACATACAGAACAGATACCGTCCCCCACACCCTTCAAACCAGCTACAACTGCCCATTAGCAGTCCAGTGGTAAATATCTCCAGCTTTTATAGAACTCCTAAGTCCTTTTTTGCTTTCATCTTCACAGGCCCACAGCAACTGATGTTGCAGCTCCTCTTAGACATTTCTTAATTTAGGTGGATCAAAGATAGACCAGATATGATGCTAGATACATCCCTCCTCACTGTTTTTCTGCTTAGCTTTGATGAGGACATTCAAAGGATGTGCAGTACACCTTGCTCTTAGCTTTCCAAGCAATAGTTACGAAATGGTCTTTTATCCTCTTTATGGGCATATAATCTAAGAATAAATTATGAACCTATTTTGAACATAATTTGTAGCATCTTATGAGTTTCACTTAGGACCTGATTGTTATATTCAATTTCACTAGTATTTATAGTTTATGGCAACTATAAATGGAGCTATGGAATTTAAATTATAAATGAGTCACAAGCATGAAAAACAAATTTGTTCTATGATCTTAATATGCATAGCAGGGTATCAGGGCTGTGCTTGTGTGTATGCCCAGTGGGCTTCACTCATTACTTTCGTGGGTGATGCTGCTAATCTTCAGCATAGAGAAGATAATGGTCTCCTTTGAAACAATGAACTGACCTGAAAGTAGGTGATCAACTGAACTCCAAGCTGCTTTCACAAAGTAGAAAAATAAATATTTGACTGACAGTTACAGAAGCACTTCATGAGGAATTCTGGATGGTTCTGCAGATTTCTTCAGGAAACTTCTGCTGTGCCTAGTCCGACCTGTATGCCTACTTTTTGATTAACATCCTGTGCAGTGTGACCCAGAGATTCCCAGGCAGTTCCTGCTGGTGAAGTGATCAAATTTTACATAGATAAGACATTTGTAAATAGTCTATTTAAGAGATGTTTTGTATGTCGTTAAGATAATCAATAGCAATGGATTATGCATGTGCTGAAGTGTTCACACAGGACCCTGGATTAAAAGAACTGAGCAGAACAGCAGTTTGGAGAAACTCATCCGATCCAGCTGACGACACTTGTGCACGGACACTTACAACAGGTCACTGTCCAGAGACCAGCTGACCATGCTATTCACGAGATATGATTTCCCATATGATCATTTCCTTATACCAAACCAAACCAAACCAAACCAAACCAAACCAAAACACTCTTTCCATGAGTGTCTGTGCAAAAAGGCATATTAATATAAGGAAAAAAATCATATGAATATTCTTAAGTAACTGAAAGAAATAGATGTTCATATCCAACAGTAATGGGACTTTTCTACATGCAAATAAACTACCCTTGTGTACAGTTAAAGAGTTTAAATGCTTCCAAAACATCCTTTTTCTGCAGAGGAATGATGAGAGGAGGTTAAATAACATACTAAAGTAAACGCGGCTCTTCACCTTTGAGGATTTAGGACCCTTAATTTTAGGTGCATTTTTACTGCAACTCCATCTGAAGTCAAATTTTCGATATACATATGTGTGCATGAATGAGACAATATGTTGAAGTCCAAAACTAAAAAACCTCAAACCCTAACGATATACATATTTTTACCAATATTAAAATCTATAATTACGTAAAAGTTGTCAATGTTACATATATCTAATGATCAACAAATGAAACAGCTGGCTGGTTTTTCACAGGAAATACATCAACATGTTTTTCTTGCTAACCTATTTTTAATCATCCTTATATTTTAAGCACAAGACAGTATGAGAAAGAATAAAGGAAAATAAGAGAAAGCTTGAAGCTAACTCAGAAACCAACAAGGGCTATTGCTTTTATGTACTGCTATGTCCTTTTAATTTTCTCCTTATTGCTTTTATGCGCAACTTTTTCTTCTACATTTTCCTTTATCCACTCCACAGCATGATGAAGCTGCTGAATACTGACATTTTTATATGCAGAAAGGAATGCAATGACCTCAAGCAAGGGACGACAGTCCAGGCAGGTAGGTACTATCTAACACCTTCTACAAAAAAACCCACAAGGATTCATACATCACTTGACTCTTAAACATTAAAAAAAAAATTGATTTCATTATCATAATTATTCCTAATCATCTTAATGTGATCACTTTTTCTCACAGCTCTTAAGCTTTCCAGCAATTGTGTTAACACCAAAGACTGGAACATCTTGATTGAAATAGAAATATCCTTCTTCCTTCTAGCACACAGCTACATTAATATGGTAAAAAAGTTAAATGATTCCTCAATGTTCTAAAGAAACAGTAGCTCTGACAGTTAAAGACTATTAATGACATCTCATAATCTTGTGACACTGCCATACGTACTTCTGTCATCACTTTATCTTATTAGCAGCCACATTTACTATCTTTTTACTTCTCATTCCAGTTTCTTATATAGCAAGTGGCCAATATGTGTTGAGACATTAAATTTTGGAAAAACTGTATTATTATTCTTCAAAGCAATTAGCTCCTCCCTCCTTGATTAGATATTGTTGTATCTCAGATTTCTTTAAGTTTCAGACTATACTTAAAATTTAAAATATAGATTTAAATCTCCCTTTTAATAAATCATTGCACACTTCGCTGGGACATGAATGTGTTACACCAGGAAATTTGTTACTAATCTAGTACCAGTAATTAGGCTGATATTCTACCGCAGAAAGAAATTGTATAGATAGTAAAAAAGTAGTAATAGAAACAGTAATTTAAGCCTAATGAAGCAACATTAGCATTTTTATGTTGTACTTTCTAATTACGAAGTCTGTTAATGAAATCGGGACATTTACTTAATTGCTGTGAACAATTATTTTCAAATTAAGCCTAGCAATTAAATAGCATGATTAAACTCACGGTACCAGCTTTTTAGTAGAGATATGGTAAGTATCTTGCCTGCTGTATTATGCATGGTAGTCAAAACTGCAAAAAAACTTCTGATTAGCCAAGGTAAATTAAGAGCAATGCCATTTCATTGAGAACATGAATGAATATGCAAAGAGGGAAAAAAGCCCTCCTCTATTATGGAGGCCAAATAACAGCCAGAAAAACTGTTGTAAAAACTAATTATATTGGTGATATTTTCTCCTGATTTCTTCTATACAAGGGAGGATCAAGGAGATGAATGCAAATTCATCGTATTAGCTTGCATTCCATGTAACAGAGATGATGAAATAAAACACGTTTTCCAGGTGAAGCCACAGTTGATGCTGAAAGCCCTTTAAACCATTACATCTCTCCTAACACCTCACATCAGGAATTTTACAGGTGAGTGTACTGAGATAATTGAGTAATCTGAACTAGTTTTATCAGCAGTAGTAAGACTGCAAGGTGATGGGTATGATTTCATAGGACATATATGTTTCCTTGAAACCATGAAATACTTAGGACACCATTCATCAATGCAGGAGACTGGATCTGGCATTGTGTCTCCCATGAGATACAAACCCTGTTGTATGCTACTACTTGATTCCAATAATAAAAAATGCCTTGAAACTTGAAAATGGATTTTTTCAACGTTCAGCAAACTAGTTAAGGGACATATTAAAAATATATGGTGATTGCAGTATTACAATCCCAGGGAGAAAGAAATATTAATAGCAAGAAAAACTGAAATAGTGCTCTTTTTTTTCAAGTAATATTTAGGCACAACCTTTTTTTCCCTACAAATAGCATGCAAAAAATACACTAAATTTAAATAATAAACATTCCATCCTTTTCACAAAAACTTTGGAAAGTGATTAAAAATAATCTACCTCACATCTTTTTATTTCAGATAGAAATTGATCCTAGAAAAATGCTAAATCTCACCTCATTGCAATAGTTCAGCATGTGTTTAGCTATTATTCTTAAGTACTTAAGGAAATATATAGAATTTAATGGGATCTAAACATTAAGCACATTCTTAAATGGTTTGATCAAGGACTTACAAAGTGAAGACTGCAAAATATCTAACGTGAAAGGATATATCTAAAACATTTTTAAAAATTAAATGGAAAAATTTGAATAAATTTGGCCTATGACTTGAATTAATTTTTCCCAACTCAGAGTCTCTTTTAACATGGTAAGTTGTCTTCGATTCAGATGTCACTTGATATGAAATAAAATGTGAAAAGCAGGAAATAAAAATAGGATAAAAAGCAAGGTAAAGAAGAATCAACACACAATCTGTTTCACATTAAAAAGAAAGCTAAATATTGGTTATATTTTGCTTACTATTTGAAAGTGTCCAGTTGAAGACAGGAGAGATTCATTCTTTGAACTCCCGTGCTTCATTACAGCAATCACCCCAACCACCTATCTATCTATTCAAAATTACTGGTTAATGGCAAAGGTTGCTTCTGTGCTTCCTTTAGAAAAGTATGACTAACACTGGGAGATGGTTTTCTTTTTAACAATTAAATGAAAAGAAATACAGTCACTATAGTGACTGTATCATTTCATGGATCATAAGGATTCACATAACATACTCAACAGAGTTGTTACAGAAGTAAACACATTTTTCAGGTTTGAAATGAACATGGAAAAGGGAGTAAGCTATGATTAAGTGCTATGAAAAAAATGAAGTACATTATTGTTGGGAGATAAAAAGTTTACACAGCTTAATGTTCAAAATTGCCTGCCACCAAGGTAAACATCTTACATCAAAATCAGGATCTCTGCAAACAATTCTGTCATGTGAGTTTATTTTATACATTTTCTCCCCTTCCAACTGATCATTGTTCTTCCTCTCCCAACCAACTGCCAGAGCCCCGAGTGCACCAGAGCGCCTTTGCAAGCTCAGCGTGTGTTGGGGTCTGCACCTCGGGGCCTATGCCCCGTACTCCCCCCAGCCCAGCTGGGAGCCACAGCGGGACCTGGGCTGCAGCTGCCGGGCCGGCACCAAGTGAGGGGGAGCTGGGAGAGGCCTTGGCAGGGGCCTTCTCCACGTTCAGAAGCCGCCTCAGAGCCCTGGCCCTTGGCCCCAGCTCTGCTTTGGCCATGGGCTCCCCTGACCCGACCAGCACCCTCCACCACCTGGCTCGCTCTGGCACCTGCCCCCCAGGGGCCTTCCCAATAGAAGTTACTTACTCCATGGTCATCATCTTCCGATTCTCAGGGATAGCCCTCATGGAGCCGGCCCTGCAGTGCCCCCATGCTCCAGACCTCCCTGCTCTCTTCACTGCTCTGGAGCTGCTCTTTGGGAGCTGCAGCCTGTATGGCTGCATTCCTGAGCAGGCTCTGACCCACAGAGAGGGGATGGCCAGGACTGGCCCGCGGAGGAATGTAGGGCGCCTGTCAGACATGGCTGTCACCCTGGAGCGATGCCTGCCAGTGCATCGAGAGAGCGTACCCAAACCCATGAATGAGCTCTATACCACCATGCATAACGGGGATTCCACTGAAGTAGGGGCTGCTCTCCCTCCCCACCTGGAGATCAAGAGCACAGGCACAGAGAGTGAGTGTGTTTTTATTCTGGTATAAATGGCCATCATGTGGCCACCTGCCCCAACAAACCCTGCCATGACCACTGGAAAGGGGTGCAGTTGGAGGTGTGGGCACTAGAGCCCTGCATCACAGTACACCTTCATCATCCCAGGTGACTGCACCATGTAAACCATTGCTCTGCTGGTTGCGGGGGTATCCCATAGTTTTGTGGCCTTTTGGTTTGCCCAGAGAGCCAGGATTTCCACCCAGCCCCAGTCCACACCCCAACCACAGTCATTGCCATAGATGGGAGGAGAACCTCAGAGGGCCCATCACCTGTGAGACCATTCCCCTTAAGGTAACTATGGCACCCAGACACTGAGATTATTTGCCCTTCCCCATCCTGCACGACCCATCTTTCCAGTCATCCTCACACTGCCCTGGCTGTGGATGCACAACCCTATCACTGACTTCCTGCAGGAAGGGGATGCCCAGAGCCTGAGCACAAAACCCGGGGTCCCTCAGGGGTGCTTTTCCCCACCAGAGCACCCTGCATCAGCTGAGCAGTTGTCTGGCCACACAACTGCCATGGTTACTGTCACTAGACCTGTCATGTGGGACCATGCTCTTTCAGTGAGGCCACTACCCTGCCTGCCCTGTTGTCAGCTTTAACCCCCTGCTTGCCTCCTCTTGCGGAGCAGAACCATCTTTCTTCTCCAAGACACTAATACACCAGTATTTACCTACAGAAATAATGTTTTAGGATACTTGGAACAGTCTTTCTCGTCAGAAGACAGTCAAAGAAGAACAAATATAATCCCAAATGGTATGTGGTAAAACATTAGATAAATGTAGCATAAATTTCCACAAACATGCTAATTCAATATATTTCCATAGAGTATACCAGGATGGAAAATATACTAGTACAATTACTGATGTCACAGTTGAAAAAACCCAAACCCCATGTACTAGCTTATCTTCTTTTCATTATGGAATTAATTAGACCACAGATATCTAATTCAGAATAAAAACAAGTCATGAATATCTTCAAAGTAGGATAAGACATTGTGCTGGTTTTGGCTGGGATAGAGTTAATTTTCTTTATAGTAGCTAGTATGGGGCTGTGTTTTGGATTTGGGCTGGAAACAGTGTTGATAACACAGGGATGTTTTAGTTATTGCTGAGCAGTGCTTACACAGAGTCAAGGCCTTTTCTGCTTCTCACACCGCCACACCAGCGAGTAGGCTGGGAGTGCACAAGAAGTTGGGAGGGGACACAGCTGGGACAGCTGACCCCAACTAACCAAAAGGATATTCCATACCATGTGATGTCATGCTCAGTATATAAACTAGAGGGAAAGCTGGCTGGGAGACTGCTGCTCTGGGACAGGCTGGGCATTGGTCAGAGGGTGGTAAGCAATTGTTTTCATTTGCCTCACTTGTCTTTTTTGGGCTTTATATAGCTTTTTTTTGTTATTTTCCTTTTATTACATCATCATCATCATCATCATCATCATTATTATTATTATTATATTGCATTATATTTCTTTTATTAAACTGTTCTTATCTCAACCCACAAGCTTTCTCACTTTTACTTTTCTGATTCTCTCCCCCATCCCACTGTGGCGGGGGAAAGTGAGCAAGATGCTGTGTGGTGCTTCGTTGCCGGCTGGGGTTAAACCACAACAGACACACATATATGTATATTTTCTATTTTAAGCCTAATTATATAGGCATTGTCATAGATACATAAAAAGCAACATCAATATACTTTATAGTATGCTCTACTAGATGACAATACAGTAGGCTAATTACAATTATCTAGAACAAAACAGACTTTTTAAAGTGTCTTCAACTTGAACTTTGTTACCCTGTAACCCTGTAATACTTAGTATTGCCATTGGTAATAACAGGCCACAGGCTTTCTACTGAGTTTGCAAGGCCTCAGGACTTGTCAGGCTTACTCTGTCTGAACTTTCTTAACCTGGCTGCAGATTTGTTTTACTTAGTTTAGCTGTAACCATCATCTTTCTAATTGACCAAGTAGTTATAGTTAATTTGTTTTACATTAGTTTATCCTTGTGTGGAATGACTATAGTTTTATATAGATGACAGTAACAAGCAGTTATCCTAGAATGAGGTGTTTATGACTAACATAATGATGCAGTACAGAGAAATACAGGCCCAGTCAGAAAGCAGAGAGCTTGATAAGTGGAGACACAGGATGCAGGACAGGGGAATACAGGCATGGGATGAGAAGAACTGGGACACAGGCTGGACACTGGAGACCTCACAGCTACAGTCAACTCTCCAGATGTCAGTCAAAGAAATGCAGACTAGAGCTAGACAAAACTGGTTTGGTTTTAGAAGGAACAAAGAAAACTCAGATATCTAGCAGCATCTAACAACCACAAAATGCACCATATATATTAAATTCGGATGTAATGTGGAGCTGCAGACCAATGAAGAAAGCAAAGTTTAAAAAGCATGTTAGAAAACATGAAAGAATGGACCCAGATGAATCTAAGGCACGTACGAAAGAAGGAGGAAAGAGCAAGGAAGAGGTAAAAGAAAGTCAGCTTTAGATTCCTCCCCATGAGGACCCCAGATGCTGATGACTTGCTGTAACAGACCACCAACATCAGAATGAAGCCATCGATCTTACGACCCAGAAGGGTCATGGAAGGGCAAGCATACAATCTGGAAAAGGGGTATAAACTAGGAAGTAGATGTATAACAATTCTTACTGAACTATTATTATTATTAAATATTTTACTGCATAAAACTTTTTTCTTTCAAAAATAATTAGATCTGGACTAATAACAGGTCTTCAATTAGAATGTTAAGATTTCTATTAGACTAACAATAAATTATTGGGTTTATATAGTGTGTTTTCTCTTTGCCCACATGAAAAGATTTTGAGCATTAACAGCTTTTAATCTGTCTAAATTAGAAAGCTTCTTTAACTTCTTGAACTGGTTCAAGGTGCACCTCTCAAATCAAAGCTTAACACCATGAGTTTAAATCCAACATATTTGTAGTGTCAAACTGCTGATACTTTGTTGTAAAATGATCTGTATAATTCCTCTATTCTGATGGTCAGTTTTAAGGGGAAAAATAGAGAAGGACCAATATAATATATAGATAATGATCAATATGGGACCCCTTCTCCAGTATTATAGACCTCGACATAAATGATATGATCTCAGACTTAGATTAGCACTTAACAATACAATCTTTCTGCATCTTCCAGGGACTGGTATCCTGTTCTTAAGAATCTAAGGGTTTGGGTTTTTTTTTTGTTAAATTACTTCACATTAGTTATGGTTCTGAAGAAAACTGATGGAGAACTGTCTCTACAAATGTGCAGTAAGTCTTGAATAAATCCTGTATTAGCTGCCCCATTCATTTCACTGATTCATATACTCAGATGCTTAGTAAAAATACTGAAATGTATATTAACTATGGTTAAAAAGGGAGAGGAAGCAGAATTTATTTGCAGCAATGCTTTTCATATTGAAGCCACAAGTATGTAGCTTCCAGGAAGCCATTCCCAATCCAGAAGGAACTACACATGAGGACCTGCAAGCATCCTCAGCTGCTACTAAAAGGAATTAATCTAAAGAAAATAAATGGGGAATGTTTGTAATTGTACTATTTTGAACATGTAAACAACTTACTAAGGATGGCATCTTTTCAAGGCATTAATGCTGTGAGCTAGGTCTGAGAGTGAATCACGAACTTTGCTTTTCTAATCTGAATTTTATATTTACTGTGTTCACTACTATTGTTTTTTTCCTATTGCTTAAAATAAAGAAATAAATTGGGGAGAAAATAAGTCATTTTTATTAGTGACAAAGCCCAGGATTTTCTAGACTTGGAGGCTATGTTTTTATCACAGAACTCTGTCTACTGTGAAGAAGTAAGAAGCAATCCTTGTAAGCCATTTTTCATAGATATTTTTACTTAATAAAACTTCCCCAGTATTTATGTATGTGGGGAAAAAATATTTCAGAGTTGACTCCTTACCGCTTCAAATTAACACAGTCTTTTAGTTCTGCAATGATTTAATAATTCCAGTGTAACAAAGGAAAAATCAACTTATCTATGCCTGGTACTTCAGCTTTCCTTTTATGTGTGTGTGCATATATGTGCAAAAAGAATAATCAGGTGTTTGTAATTCATCATCTAATGATCCTTATGTTCTGGAATTTGAAGTACAGAAAAAATGCTCTGAATTTCTACCTGAATACTTTTCTTTAATATATATGCCATAATATATATTTTCTAAACTGGGTATTACGATTTTTTTTTTAAATATTAATTGATCTATCTGAGAAATAAAAAAAGGATAGCTATAAATTATCATAGTGTACGCTTTTGAGTTTTATTTAACTTAGGTTAGTATCTTTGCTGTAATTATTTCAGTAAGATAGAAAGAAGAGCTTCCAAGAGACAAAGCATGTTTGGCAACATGGTATATCCCAGATCAGAATATTTGACTAGGGTGGCAAGGGCCAGACTTCAGGAGCCTTCCTTTCCTTAAAATTATTAGAACTGTTAGTGTTTTAAAAGTTGCATATAGAAGCCCTATATATAAGCAAAACTCTTACACAGTGCAAAAGAATCTTTACACTAAAGCTGTTACAATTAAAGCATAAGACAACAGACAACAGACAGACACTAACAAATCAAAATGTACAATGAAACAGCCAATATTATTAATCACAAAAGACTGATTCACAACATTTTAAAAAAATATTAAGGATGGATAGTGCACAATAGGAATATAATAGGTTTATTTCTGCATGTTTGACAATTGCAACACAAAAACTAGCAGATATTTTAGTAATTTTTTTAAAAGGAAAATTACTTTTCCTGGTGTAAAATGTTGGCAGTTAATTCCCTCTTTTCTTTTATTTTATTTTCTTTTGCATATAGGCTTACCAGCTAGTTTAATTTACAGCAAATCCACACACACTCTAGCTATCAGCATCCATGTTTAGTATAATCTCTTAGAACAAACTGTAAATAAAGTTGGAGATTGCACAGTGACTCCATTACTAGTGTGTGATCCACTGAAATTCTATTTTGCTTTCCAAGTACAGCATTAATTGTGCATAGGCTTCATGCTGGTTCTCAGGAGTGAAGGTAAGTCTAAGCGAAGTCTGAAATATTCACATACACCAATTTGAGATTGGGTCACAGTGATGGTGTGCAGTCACTGCCCAGGGCTTTGGTGTTGGGTTTTTTTGGTTGGTTGGTTGGGGTTTTTTTGAGGAATTTCTAGGCATGACAAACTCTGGACAACCTACACAAAAAAGGGCAAAACTGTGCTCTCTTTTCTTATTGCCTTTGAAGAACAATGGAGACCAGTTGTGCCCTTTTCTTATGATTTCTTGTAAACTGCTTTGCACATTGACAACAGTAGAGAATTAATACATTGACCTCAGTGATAACACAAAAAAGTAATTGCTTTTTCGTACTAGGGTACAGAATCACAGAATCACAGAATCATTAAGGTTGGAAAACACCTGTAAGATCATCAAGTCCATCCATCAGCCCAACACCACCATGCCCAGTAAACCATGTCCCACAATGCCACATCCACACATTCCTTAAACATCTCCAGTGATAGTGACTCCACCACTTCCCTGGGCAGCCTGTTCCAATGCTTCACCACTCTCTCAGTAAAGAAATTTTTCCTAATATCCAGCCTGAACCTCCCCTGGCGCAACTTGAGGCCATTTCCTCTTGTCCTGTCACTAGTCACTTGGGAGAAGAGGCCAACACCCACCTCTCTGCAACCCCCTTTCAGGGAATTGTAGAGAGCGATGAGGTCTCCCCTCAGCCTCCTCTTCTCCAGGCTGAACAACCCCAGCTCCCTCAGCCGCTCCTCATAAGACTTGTGCTCCAGACCCCTCACCAGCTTCTTTGCCCTTCTCTGGACATGCTCCAGCACCTCAATGCAGTGAGGGGCCAAAACTGAACACAGGATTCGAGGTGCGGCCTCACCAGTGCCGAGTACAGGGGCACGATCACTTCCCTACTCCTGCTGGCCACACTATTTCTGATACAGGCCAGGATGCCGTTGGCCTTCTTGGCCACCTGGAAACACTGCCGGCTCATATTAAGACAGATCATATTCAACTCATATTCAGGACAAGAAAGCCCTGAAGTTTTCCTTCTTTTTAGATAAGCGGTTGCTTGTCTCTTAATTACTGGTCAACTAAATCTTTTAGAAAGGTGGGTTTGTTGAGGTTTTTTTGGTGGTGTGTTTTTTTCAAAGTAATTTAAAACATCATATCTTTGAAGAAACAGATGCCACTTGGAAGCATTCTACTGCAAAACTTGAACATAAGTATGAGATGTATCACTTCTTACCTCTAATAGAGTTGATGACGCAAATTTTTAAAATATTTGTTACGTAATGCTGAGCTTTGTAACATGTAAAGGAAGTGGTGGAGCAAATAAAATTAAGATATGATTATATATACATTTGTACACATTAAAAATAATATTTTTAAATAATCTACATGTGAATATTATGTAACTGGTTTTTTTCCTCAAATCTGTTTGCATAATTAGTGCAAAATATTTAGACAAACAAGTTTATTTGTGCGCCATTTTGGGTTATCACTTTTTGCTTAAATCACTGTCTTGCAGCATTTGTAGTATTTTATGTTTATGAAAAGTAATAGTGATCTTGACAAATCAGAATGTTGTTCTCACTAGTGTCACTCTTTATAGCAACAGCTCCATTACATAGTAGATATGACTACGCCCACATCTATACCAGTCTCAATACCATAGATATTCAAATCTTTGGTATAATCAAAGATGAGAAGTAGTTACATTATAGATAACAGACAGGAATGAGAAGTTTTAGGCAACCAGTGCCTTTGAAAAGAAGGTCATGTCAGGGGTTACTTTCTAGGGGTTACTTATGAAGAAGGTATGACTTGCAACGACTAATTTTTTCATTAGACAGAGATGGTTTGTAGATACTGATCTAGTATAACATGGAGAACTTTATTTGTCCTTTTTGAGGAGTCCCTAGGGACAGTAACCAATCCAATGGAAATGTTGCATGTGTTTGTACAGCACCTTGAGACCTTCAGAAGCATTTATTAAGCTAGGAGAATTAACATAAGAATAAATGCAATTTAAGAAGCCTTACACAAATGGAAATCACAACAGTAAAAAATTTTTTATGCGGATGTGGAACAAACTCCAAGTTGGCGACTGTTAGGAACCGTTGAACTGTTGAACAACTCAAAATGTGCAGTGAGTAAACAAAACTTACAGTTAAAGGCTGAAGGGCATTTAACTCATGTAATCACACTCATATTATACTTGATAAAAGCAGTAAATGATGTACATCTGGTAAAATAGTGGATATTATTTCATTCTTATAATACAATGAGTTGCTCTAGAAAACTTAAGTAAGCAAAGTTTTCTTGAATAGTCTCCAGTTAAGGGAATGCAGGGGCATTCCTGCATGAGCAACGATCAAGAGGTTTATTCCAAACAGAAAGAACTTAAGTGCATCTGTATTTCTGTGATGGCCTTAGAATATTCTGCAAGACCCTTAACTGTTATTTTTCTTTACTGAATTTGTCTCTCTGAAAAACTAGTAAAAAACCCACACAAACAAACTTGAACTAAAATATAAGAAAGGTTGTTCAAACCCAGTGAAGTATTTGGTCTCCTTGTTACAGAACACCTTGAAAAACAAGTATCAAAAACAAGTAAGAAGAATGAGAAGAATGTAAAGAAGATACTCATCACAAATGCACCTGGCACTTAGACGTATTAAAGACTGACTTCACTAACTCTCTAACTAGCAATAATGATTAACACAAGGACGAATCTTAGGAAAATAGAATGGAACGCCAAAATAGTGCCCTAGACTTAACCTGTCTCATTATAACCTCATTATAATGCTAAAGAGCACACCTCCTAGCTAGAAAAGCCCCCAACCCAATTAAGCCCCCTACTCTCTGAGCATGCGTGGTGAATTAAAAGAGAACTATAACTTTAAGACGAAGTAAGAAAAATATTAACCAATAGTTAATTAAGGGGTAGAACCAGTAGGAGTAACTAACTTTGTTAATTGTTTTAAATACTTGTCCTCATTTTAACCGGGTGTGCATGTTAGGAGGAGAAATCCTCCATGCACCCAGTGCTGCAATAAACCAATGTCAGCTTTCTAAACTATCATTTAGTTTGGAGAGTTTTCTTCATTGTGATTTTTGGTAACATCCTTATTTCCACTGACATTAACAGTTGCTATATGCTGAACTCTTCCATAAGGTTTAGAAATGTGTAAGTCACTGGTATGTATGGCATTTTACAAATTTAATGTTTTTTTCTGTGGTATAATTAAGAGGCCTCCTGGGTTACCAAGTAATCTGCCACACAAAGGCAGTAGGCAAAACCCAATGATTCTAGAAAGGAGAAGTTAGAGCACAAGACGCCAAATGGCTGGGGGAAGGGAAGGCATGGAGGAGAGGGATATTACTTCAGTGGAAATACATAATACTAAGCTTTGCAACATGAAAAGGAAGTGCCAGAGTAAAATAAAATTAAGAGGTGATTATTTCAGCAGAAATACTTTAAACCAAGACTTAAAAAGAAGTTAAAAGGACATCTAGCAACTGTAATGAGGAGTGAATTCCAGCAAGATTAAAGTAGCACAGTTTAAGGTTAAGGTGGTATGAATATGGAGGTGGCTTGTGTATACTGTCCTTCCTGCTCACCATCATTATTTGATCATGTCAGGCTATCTCATCTATGTGAAATATTAAAGCATATGGGATCCTTTGTTATTCTTTTGACAAAGAATTATGCAGTTTTAGTAAGTATCTTTGCAAGACTACTGTGTGCAATTCACCATACATACGGTGTGAGATGCCTTGCATCTTATAAATTTTCAGAGTGCTGTGCTGAGCAAAAATAGTACAGCCACCCCGCAAGAAGGTTTGCACAGCTCCCCTGCAATCACACTGGGGGAATGCATTTGTTTAGTTCCACTGTCAAATCTCCACAGTTCCCAGAATTCTTAACAGCTGCTGCCCCTTGGCTACATGACAGCAATAGTACTGAACTCAAAGAAAACATCCATTAGAAATTATTTATGCTGAGATTATTAATGGAAAAATTTACATTATGTTATTATACTTCCTTACCTCATACAGTCTCATGCTGATGGATAACCTATACTTACTAATTTTAAATGTAAGGAATTGTGGGGGTGGGAATGACAGTTAACCTTGAAATCAGGTTGCATTTTGGAAACGTCTGTGAGCCTTGACAAAATAGTAAATCACTGCAATTTTATTTTGTTTGCCTTATGAGAAATTCTGATCTGATTGTAACTTGTTCATAGTGTTTACAACATGCAAAATCATATGAAGAAAAAGTCCCTCTGACCAGCAGGTATGCATTATGTATATTGTGCTGCACTAAGGCACAAAAGTAATGGATAATAATAACTGATAGGGTTTTCAAGCACTTATTGCTTGTGATCTTTAACATTAACTTAAATACAAATGTTTCATCATCTTTTTATAACTCATGATTTTATCATTTGCTTAACAGAAATAGCACCAAAATAACTAAGCTATATTTTAACAAGTCATTATCTATAAAACCCGCAAGCTAAACTCCACTCCAGATCTGGAAGTAATTCTGCCAGATCCTTGCACTTGTAATGGTCTCTGTAACATCAGTAGGACTCTCTGGGGGCCACTTCCGTAGTGTATTGGAGCGTATCTGTATGATTTCTGTGTCTGGGCAAACTTTTGGGGGATTGCCTGTGCTGCAAAGAGCTGCAAAAAAGCTTTTCATCCTTTTCATCCACAAGTTTATTGGTAGGAATTTAAGTAGTTAGATAATACTTAAGGGACAGGTAGATACTGCTCAAAAATTTTTCAAATTCCTTTTGGGTTTGGCACTTGCAGATTATTATAAAGATCTTTCTCTGCTGTGCCTACATAAGCACTGAGCAGAGTATCAAATCAAGTATGTTGTTTTAAAATATTTTGATCTTAAATTCTGATCAACTAAACCTGATTTACCATGACAGTCATCTCTGTTCCATATTCCTTTTGTAAATAGCATTATTTTAGTATAGATGGAGTATGTTAATTTTAAATTTTCCTAACAATATTTATTTTATATATATGCAACAAAAATGTATGTCCCTGAAAAAAAACCAGATTAAACAACACCAAGCTAGACCATATGGAGTCATTTTTAAAGGAGTGCATTCCACTGCTGACTCATGGTTAGCCTGTTGTCCACTAGGACCCCAGAGTCCCTTTCAGCAAGTCTGCTCCCCAGCCATACACATCTAGTCTGTAGTGGGCTTTTTGGTTATTTTGTCCCAGGTGCAGGACTTTGCACTTGTCTTTGTTAAACTTCATACTGTTCTTGCTAGCTCACTTTACAGCCTGCCCAGGTCTCTCTGTAAGATGGCTCACCCTTCTGTTGTATTCATCTCACCACCCAGTTTGGTATCATCAGCAAACTTGGTGAGGGTGCTTTCAATCTCATCATTCAGAGCATTTGTGAAGATTTTGAACAGCATGGGGCCCAGTATCAATCCCTGGGGGACCCCACTTGTGAAAGCTTGCCAACCTGAGTAAAAGCCATTATCACCCTCTGGGTGTGACCTGTTAGCCAATTTCCTACCCACCTTATAGACTACCCACATAATCTTTATCTTTCCAGTTTGTTCAGGGAAGGCTGTGGGAAACAGTGCTGAACACTTTGCTGAAGTCCAGGTAAATAGGTCAAGTGAGGAGGTATTTTTATGCCTATGCAATATCAGTAAAGGTAATTTTGGCTATGATTTTGTTGCTTACTTTTCCAACTGAAATGTCAGAAAACTGAGAAGGCAGCAGATAAAAGTTTAAAGCACATTTTGTGGGTTGGCAAGAAATATTTTGAATAGCAAAGTATAGTGTAGGAAAACTTAGTACATGTGGTTTATTACAAAATAAAAATATATAAAAATTGAGAAGTAATTAGGTTACAGTGTATTACTGCCTTCACAGAGAAAGACATGCTGGACACTGTAAGCCTCTGGATTCTAGTAGCCAAAGGCAAAAGAAAAAATCATCAAGAGAAATTAAAATCAGAACTAAGACTGAATACATATTGTCCTACTTAGTTAAAGTTTTAAATTCAACTAGTTTTAAAAGACAGTATATTATTTTCAACAGATCATGACTGAAGAACATGGTCAGAAATCTATATTCTTTGCCTCTTGATGTCCTTAAATGAACATTAGAGTTTTTCTAATTTAGCTATTTGATAAATTAAGCTCTAGTTAAATTAAGGTCTGTTCTATATTTAACAAACACTTGTGTAGTTTATCAGCAAAGAAAAATACTTTCTTGTCCAACTCAAAGGTATTATTAAAATTTAGCTTTAGAATTTAGAGGGAGAGGATCAGAGCTGCATTGAACAATGTTTTCTCTTTGGAACTAGGATGTCATGGCAACCCTGTGTTTGAGTTCGAAGGAGGCACATTGCCACAGGAGGCTCTATTCATAATGAGACGTAAATAGGCACTCAAATGACAATTATCTGATCCTAGAAAGGTATTTGTTAAATATCTGTAGTGCTGAGGTTGTCAAAACCTTGCAGATACTGCATTTGTAGAAGGGTTTCGGGATGTGTCAGCTTTGAAACCTGTCATCCAACAACAAAACTTGTCTGCTCTTATATCCATAAATGTGTTCTGCTCAGTCATCACAAGCCCTTTTTTTCATTCCTTTTCTGTGGTACCACCATGGCTTTTCCATTCTTTCTTATTGCTTCTCCTCTTCTAGTATTAAGGTCTGAGCCTTTTTCCTATATTTAAAGCTATCTCATCTCCTCCTGATCCAGCACCCTATCCGCCCTATGCTACACCAGATGTTGAGAAGTCTTCAGAGTAGAAATCTCTGAAAACCTAGGCATTTCATATTCTCAGATCTTGTAAGGCAAGAGAAACAACAAACAATACTTTGTCATTGCAGATGTCATGCTGTTTTGGTTTGTTACTGTATTAATTTTCTTACTGGAAAGACAGGAGGGAAGTGAAGAAGATGATAGTACGCTGACTATCATTTCACAGCACAAGCAGGTGTACAGGAGTTGAGGATGTAGAAATGAGGGAACAGGAATATTACTCAGCCCAAGCTTGTGGTGTATTTGTTCTTTTGCAAACACCCTTTATCTGAAGAATGTACAAAATAAACATTCTACAACAAAAAAACCAAAACCCAAGAAATTATATTTTTTGCAACAGTAGAGGAGAATCATGAAAGATACACAGTGCTGCTGAAACAGTGTTCTTTCCTTACTATGAGCCGCAGTGGAAGAGCAAAACTACCAAGTTGGGAACCATAGGGGAAGCAGGCCAACTTGCAATGGATGGGTTGCACTGTAACACTGTCTGTTTTTACAATGTCATTTATTGTTGCTAAGTTGAACTTTCAAGTATTTTAAGCAGTGACTCCTTTTGTGTTTTGTCATTTGCCCTCTCAGATGTGCCTGCTACTTCTACTTGGATAGTACTGCTGTACAGCTCGTAGTAAATTTAGAAACCACATTGATAAGGGATTTACAGTTTTTAAGTCTTTAAAAGTTATGCTGTTATTAAAATGTTTCTATGATTAATATTGACATAAAAGCCTTTCCAGAATGCATTTATATAAAAAGCTTTACAAATATTTTACTGCAAAGAAAGGCCATGATGATATTTTATTGATGAGGTTGTAAAAAAAACAAACTTCCACTGACTTCAGATATTAATTCACCACATTACTAAACCGCAGTGTTCCCTTTGGAGTATGAATACCAAATTTTCAGTTTACAGGAAATAGATTTTTGTTCTAAAATACCTTCGTCTCCCCCTTCCCTTTTTCTACCCCTCATCTTCCAAATGGTTAGGGGCTGAGCATATAGCAAGAAAGGAAGATAAGAATGGGAAGAGGCAAGGTAAGTGCTTAAACAGTAAGCACAGTGTCAAACATATAGCAATTTAATAGCAGTTTACCTTAACCGAAAGGATAGGACAGAGTATAGAAAGGACAGATATTGGTAGCTGATGGCAGTGACCACCATTTTATGGATTTGACATTAGGTTGTCAAGTAGAGAATGAAGAAGTAAATTTAAAGGAACCCAAATGCTACCTGTAAACTTTTCTGGAATCAATTATCCCTTACAACAAAGGCTAGCACTGACATGTTTGCCATTCCTTCAGCTGTTCTACTGGCAACCTAAATGCCGAAGTGAAAAAGTTAGATGTCAGGGACATACTATGTGAAATCTCTGTAATGTTTACATGAAGTAAACATTTTCTGGCTGTTGCTTACTTCCACTTGAAGGAATTATCAGTCCCCTGCATGATACCATCTGGCATGAGATGTAGGGGTTTTGCTGGCTTCTTATACCATAATCTAGTCTAACTCTCCACAGTATATAAACACATGGGTAGAGCATTTCAAAACATGTTGCAAGGATCTCTGAAATTTTCACAGCTGCCTTCAGGTTCTAACACTTTATGTAGAAGTATCTAGTACTCCATGTGAGCTCCATACAACACATAAGACCAGCAGGTGTGGTACTAACAGAGTAACTCTAAAGTGGAGTCTTTCATCTTGTTCTGTTTATGGCTTCCTAAGCATGTGTCAAAACTGTTTCTCTAGAATTTTTAATTTCAGTAATGCACCATTTAGTTAGTTGACAATACTTATTTGGGATGGCATCCAGTATTTATGTGATCCCCAGAGCAGTAAAGATTGTATTGGAAGTGCTTCATTTGGGAAAAACGAAAAGCAGTCCTGAAAGGAAGATGGCAGGCCACCAGAATATTTCATGGTAGAGAAGCACATGTGCATACCTAGGTAGGAAATGTAACATTCATTTTGTATAAAATTGTCCTTTCATAATCAAGTGGAGGTAAGCCTCAGCTTGTTAATATTTCCCATAACACTTCCAGCAGAAGCATTAACAGAGTATCTTCCAACCTCAGGTGTATCAGGCAAAATGATTTTCAATCTCTTTTGTCTACTACTTTAATTAAAATTACAGCTAAGAAAATTGTTGTAAAAATCCAACTTGATTCAACATACATTTAAGATTACATGACTTACGCTCTTGACCCACTTGACTGGTATAACGCTCACACATAAAGTAGATTTAGAAGGGTTTTCTATTCAGTCACAATTAGAGGAAGTAAAATTTTTTTTTTTTAGTGAAACATATTCCATCAGAAAATGCTGGTTCATTGAAATGACATGTTGTATGGAAATATTTTAATTCCACCAAAGCTCTGAACAGATAATTTTCTAAAGGACTCAGAATAGGGAAAAGTATTTGTTTTTCTTTCTTATAATATGCTGTAAAACATTAATTACAAATACATTTGCATTAAACTTTTTGCTTTACATTTAATATTGCCAACTTTATTTCAACTAAAAATCTTGGTAACTCTGGTATTCCTAACAGCATTCCACCATCGTAATATTTTGTAGTGTATACAATATATAAAATGAAATTCTGCAATCCCTTTCATGTAACAGTAAATAATGTGCTGAGGGAGCTTTTATTTTAAGAGATACTGACCAGAACACGCTGTGTACAAAGCTCTTGGTACACAGGAGACATAGTAAGATGGTGTTGAAACAATCAGTGCTGGTACAGCAGAGTGTAACAAAAGACAGATGTCAAACAATATGACAATGCAAAATAAAGGGAACAAGGGAAAGTGGAAAGCTAAAGCATAAAGTCTTTAATGAGATGGAGAATAGGAATTGTCCTCCTTTTCAGTACATAAACAGAAGGGCAGTAATTTCAGAAAGTGTGAGGCATGTTTACAGTGAAGAGTGTCCTGAAGCTCTAGGTCTGCATATGAATGTATCAAATTTGTCCAAGCCTGTTTTATGGTATTTCAGCATTTCCAATTTAAGCTGTAAAGCAGGAATGAAATAAATGCTGTCAGAGCCTAAAAAGAGCTTAACATAAAGTTGGATTCTAAACATGAATACAATTTTAAAGGTCTATCCTTGCATTTGTGAACTGATTCATCAAAAAATCTTATGAAATTAAATGAAAGCAAAATAGCTCCTTATAAATGCTGTTTAAAGACATGCATGTACCCACAAAAGGAAAGCCAATCAAAATGCATATTCTGTCTCTTTTCTCTTTGTTGTCTGTTGTGTCAAATACTGCAGGTGTCACCAGAAAAACCTGGTGAAAAGAAGCATGCACTGCAATACCTTGCACAACAGGGCCACTGCAGACGGAGATAACAATTTTCTCTTGAAGTTAATGTATGCAGATATCCTTGAGTACAAAAAGAATCAGTACTATATAAATTCAATGTGATGAGAATTCAATATGAAGAAGACTCAATATGAATGTTAGATATATTGCATTGAGTTCCTGTTTAGAGAGAGAGAGAAAAAACCCCCAGTGTCTATTTCTTTCTTTTTACATTGGCTAAAACCAAGTCTTTGGATAGATTTACAGGATCCATGTCTGCACTGATCCTGCAAGAATCAAAAGCAATGACAAGAAAATGATAAAATAAAAAGAATGAGAGACAGATACACATCAAACACTTTTCATTCAGGAAACAGCAGGACCAGACATGTTGGCTGTCTCCATTTTCAGTATCTGTTTTCATTCTAAATTATTTTTATTCTCTCTTTCTATAATTAAGTATTTTGTAAGTGGGGTGCTAGATATACCTTGTCTCTGCATAAAAGTAGAGCAATTCCCCCATCAATGGAAAGATAAGATGGAATAAAGTGGAGTGAAGCTGAGGCTTAGTTCTGAATTAAGACCTAAATCAGAAGGGCAGTGAGACATTAATTTCATTTCTGTCTCTCTTTCTCTCCCCCAAATTTCCACTTAACATTTCTTTTTCTGATTTTTTCCTAGGAAAAACAGTATAGACAGTGGCTACTTCTATTAGTCTGAAACAGAGACATTCTGAGCTAGAAACTTAAGACAAAAATACCATGTTTCTGAACTTAGTTTTAATTTGTAAACCAAACAGATTCTAATGAAATAAATTCTTAGTCTTTTCCAGATTTGGGGGCTTATCTGAAGTATTGCTTTATGTATCTAAGTACTTCATTCACCTCCTTAATGCGAAAGGCTGATTGCTGTTCCCATCTTCTGAAACTTTGGTACCAGGAGTCCAAAGGCATAAGTAAAAATCCATACATCCTCACGCCATAGAGTCATTTCCTTTCTCTCTCATCAGCATTGGTTAAGGGCATGGAACTTGCATGAAAGAGCAGAGGTTGCTAGAGAGTGAAACTGAGTGAATATACAGTTCTGCTTGTAATAGCCACATTTTGGTAAGAAATGCTCTGAAAAGAAATTAAAAGAGAAAAGAAAAGAACAGAGAAAAGAAAAAAAAAGAAAGGAAAAGAAAAAAGAAGAGAAAAGAAAAAATAAAAGAAATTAAAAGAAGAGAAAAGGAAAGGATTTACTAGAAGAAAAAAATAATTAAAAGTCAAACTGCACAGCATTTAGAAACTTCTTTTTTACTGAAGAAGCAATGACAAGTGAGTAAGACTGATGCTAGAAACAAGCCTGAAAAACACATTTACAGCTGGTAAAGGTGTTTAATGAGTGATATAACCCTCAGGAGAATGAGATACAGTTCTTCACTTGAAACCAAGAAGTAAAAGGTGAAATAGACTAGTTAAAGCTGACCTTTGTATAGAAATTCTTGAGTGGTACAACTTCCTTAATTAGAGACAGACTCATAGTATCAGCTAACAGGAGCAAAGGCTCTGAGAAAGAGATCTAACAGAACAGTTAGATACAATAAGCAAACCTCCCCCAAAAAACAAAGTGCAACTGAATCATCCAAGATGAAAAAAATTGATGCAGTAAAGTTACTTTTAAGTGAGAGACATAGCAGTAAAAACACCACAATATAAAGCTCAATGCACTCTTGAAAAGTGTTATGAGAACCTGGATAACTGCTCAGGCCTGTATAACCTCTATCCTATTCAGCTTCATTGCTGGCAAGTTTAACAATAGTTCAAATATATCTGCACTACACTATTGCCTAAGCATAAGTATTTGTAGCTACTAGTATAAAGTTAAGGTCAAACTCAAAGAATATGGGAGGCAGGATGGATAGCCCAGTCAAGAACACAGAAAGAAATACAAAACATAAAAGGAAGAAAGCCCAGCAACCGGGCAAGACAGCAAATAAAAAAGCAACATGTAGAGTAAATAGAGACTACACACCTGCAGCAGAGGAGAGCATCTGCAGTGGGACTCTAACAGACACAGACATCTCCAATATGTACACTGTGCAATAAAAAAGCTGCCAACCATCCAGCTGCCATATTTACAGTCATGCTATTGGATCAATGACCCATTTCTCTTCAGCTGCATTGTAAAGCCAGCAGCAATGTAATCCCAACGACATGAAGCTGTAACAGCCTGGAAGATTGTTACCAATGGTTAGGGGATGTACAATAAAACCTTTCCGTGGTGGGTGGATAAATTTAGGCTGTCAGTAAAAAACTCACAGAACAAGACACGTTACTGCATTGAGTTTATAACAGCTGACACACAGAGGTGCTGGAAGAGGGAGGACATCACTGTAGTTTCTGTTCAGCTTTCTAATAGAATATAGAGAGAACATATCCTCTCTGTAAATTCACATGGAGGGCAAGCTGCATTGTGTACATCAACAAAAATGCAAAAATAAAGCCAGTGAAGAACAGTTAGTAAACCTGTAAGGAAGAAGCACGTTTCATCCCTTAGGACTAGCACAGAAGTCATCAGTGGACTTCTAATAGCAAGACAACCTTTAAGTAAACTGAGAGTCTACATTGAGACATACTTCCTGATTTATCTATGGCAACATCATTCACAGTGCTTGCAACACTAAATATGTTCTGACATTTTACATGTGATGTGTCAATTTTCCTCATGTTGTCTTAGTAGGTATTGCAGGACATGAATCCACTTGTAAAGTTATTCTAAGAAAGCACAAGAAACTCAGACAGTCAAGATTATAGCCAACGATCTTATCCTGTAATAGAAAGAAATATCAATGAAAAGGCAATCCAGCTCTACAGGCAACCATAAGATAGCCACACTACAACCACTCTTAAATGGCTGCCAACATTTGAATACCATCCTAGAGGACAGGCTAAAACTGATATAAGAACATAAAAGCAAGAATACTGACTCAAACCAAAGCGGCATCTAGACCTTTTTTCTTTTTTTTTCCTCTTTTTTTAAAACTGTAAAGATAATGTTTGGAAAAGCTGTGTGATGCTTCATTGTAGAAAGAAGAGAGCCACAATCCAGGGAAAGGGAAAGTTTCAGTTGGTCTACAACTTGCAGCACTTGTAGTTGGCTGCCTGAAATAACAAGGAGTTGAACATGCTCCTCACACATGTCATTACTGCATAGGCTGCAGCTCTGCCTAACATTCAGGTTGGATGCATTGAGAAGCGACTAATGAAAGACTTATATGCTTAGTTATTGGTGTATAAATGAATTACTACTATTTCCAAATAGATTTTTTGGCCTGCAACAATTTATATGTAAGGAACATTCCTACAAAGGTGGTATCTCTGTATTTGATAGCCCTCAATGGATGTCAGTGGGTTATTCAATCACCCTTTGGACTGGCGTGAACTTTTATAATTTTTACAGCCTTACTATACTTTATGTGAAGACCCCAAAAGGGACACCTGTTAACTTCAAAGAGATTCCAGTCAGAGAAACTGAGAACCACTAAAGAAAGGCTAAGTAGAAAAGGTTTGAAGAGAGTCCATTCACTGAGGGGAATAGCCAACTATTTTTTTCAGATTGCATGTGTATATATTAGAAAACTTTGAACCCTTCAAACAGCTAATACCCAAAGTGCAATGTAAGAATACTTACACACAGCAGAAAAAAAAACTTTTAAAGAGGCACTCTTACCGATCCTGTGTGCTAATAAAACAGCCAGAGTTAAAGTGTACTGTCTTAAAGTATTAAAATTCGGGCAACTTTGCATTTGTGAAACTTCCCCTAGCTGCCTTGAATACTTTCACAAGACAGTTTTAAGTACTTGCTCAAAGTCATGCAGCAAGTCTGTGTAGCAGCGGGGAACTAAATTAGGGTTTCTTAGATGCTAGTTAGTTTTTTAACCATCAGCTCTTACTCTGAACGGGCACAATTATAAGCAGATATTATTGGGGTAAAATCATTACCACAATTTTTTCAGAGAATCTAATATCCATAACACAAATCTGCTCAATCTTAATGCTGCCTTTTCCTTAAATAATAGTTTTAAATCTCCTCTATGTAGAGATATTATGGAGATACTTCCACAGCCTTTAATGTAAGATTAATGTGTGGAAGATAACTTCCTGACACAGCTGGTAAGGGAGCCTACCAAGGGAGGTGCCCTGCCTGACCTGCTGTTTACAAACAGAGAGGGTCTGGTGGGAGAAGTGATGGTCGGAGACTGTCTTGGGCTTAGCGACCATGAAATGATAGAATTCTCAATTCTTGGTGAAGTAAGGAGGGGGGTCAGCAAAACCACTACCATGGACTTCCGGAGGGCAGACTTCAGCCTGTTCAGGACACTGGTTGAGAGGGTCCCTTGGGAGACGGTCCTGAAGGGCAAAGGGGTCCAGGAAAGCTGGACATTGTTCAAAGAAGGAAATCTTAAAGGCTCAGGAGCATGCAGTCCCTATGTGCCGTAAGACGAGCCAGCGGGGAAGAAGACCAACCTGGCTGAACAGAGAGCTTTGGCTGGAACTCAGGAAAAAAAGGAGAGTTTATCACCTTTGGAAGAAGGGGCAGGCAACTGAAGAAGAGTACAAGGATCTCATTAGGTCATGCAGAGAGGGAATTAGAAAGGCAAAAGCCCAGCTACAGTTCAATCTGGCCACAGTCATAAGGGATGACAAAAAATGTTTTTCCAAATACCTTAACAACAAAAAGAGAGCCAAGGAGAATCTCCATTCTGTACTGGATGCGGGAGGGAACATTGTCACCAAGGATGAGGAAAAGGCTGAGGTACTTAATGCCTTCTTTGCCTCAGTCTTTAACAGCCACACCAGGTATCCTCAGGGTATCCAGCTCCCTGAGCTAGAAGACAAGGATGGAGAGCTAAATAAACTCCCCATGATCCAGGAGGAAGCAGTTAACGACCTGCTATGCCACCTGGACACCCACAAGTCTATGGGGCCTGATGGCATCCACCCAAGGGTGCTGAGAGAGCTGGCAGAGGAGCTTGCCAAGCCACTCTCCACCACTTATCAACAGTTCTGGTTAACAGCAGAGGTCCCAGACGACTGGAGGCTTGCCAGTGTGACACCTATCTACAAGAAGGGCCAGAAGGAGGATCCAGGGAATACAGGCCTGTCAGCCTGACCTCGGTGCCTGGGAAGATTATGGAGAGGTTCATCTTGAGGGCACTCACAGGGCATGTGCAGGACAACCAAGGGATCAGGCCCAGCCAGCACGCGTTCATGAAGGGCAGGTCCTGCTTGACCAACCTGATCTCCTTCTATGACCAGGTGACCCGCCTAGGGGATGAGGGGAAGGCTATCGATGTCGTCTACTTGGTCTTTAGTAAAGCCTTCGATGCTGTCTCCCACAGTATTCTCCTGGAGAAGCTGGCGAATATTGGCTTAGACAGGTGTACTTTTCGCTGGGTAAAAAACTGGCTGGACGGCCGAGCCCAGAGAGTTGTGGTGAATGGAGTTAAATCCAGCTGGCGGCCGGTCACAAGCGGAGTCCCTCAGGACTCAGTTTTGGGGTCGGTCTTCTTTAATACATTTATCGATGACCTGGATGAGGGGATTGAGTGCTCCCTCAGCAAGTTTGCAGATGACACCAAGTTGGGTGGGAGTGTTGATCTGCTCGAGGGTAGGAAGGCTCTGCAGAGGGATCTGGACAGGCTGGATCCATGGGCCGAGGCCAATTGGATGAGGTTCAACAAGGCCAAAGGCTGGGTCCTTTGGTCACAACAACCCCATGCAATGTTACAGGCTTGGGGACAAGTGGCTGGAAAGCTGCCCCGCAGAAAAGGCCCTGGGGGTGCTGGTTGACAGCCGGCTGAATATGAGCCAGCAGTGTGCCCAGGTGGCCAAGAAGGCCAATGGCATCCTGGCTTGTATCAGAAACAGTGTGGCCAGCAGGACTGAGGAAGTGATCGTGCCCCCCTACTCGGCACTGGTGAGGCTGCACCCCGAATCCTGTGTTCAGTTTTGGGGCCCTCACTACAAGAAGGAGATTGAGGTGCTGGAGTGTGTCCAGAGAAGGGCGACAAAGCTGGTGAGGGGTCTGGAGCACAAGTCTTATGAGGAGTGGCTGAGGGAACTGGGGTTGTTCAGCCTGGAGAAGAGGAGGCTGAGGGGAGACCTTATTGCTCTCAATTACCTGAAAGGAGGTTGCAGAGAGGTGGGTGTTGGTCTCTTCTCCCAAGTGATTAGCAACAGGACAAGAGGAAATGGCCTCAAGTTGCGCCATGGGAGGTTTAGACTGGATATTAGGAAAAATTTCTTTACTGAGAGAGTGGTGAAGCACTGGAACAGGCTGTCCAGGGAGGTGGTGGCGTCACCATCACTGAAGGTGTTCAAGGAATGTGTGGACGTGGCATTGCAGGACATGGTTTAGTGGGCATGGTGGTGTTGGGCTGATGGTTGGACTTGATGATCTTACCGGTCTTTTCCAACCTTAGTGATTCTGTGTGTGATTCTGTGTGATTTACTAGGGATGGGCTGAAGGGAAGACCAAGGCATTTATAAAAACTGCTTAACCTTCGAACTGAACAGCAGCAAAATTTTTGTCACTCCCACAGTATTGTAACTGAGATAAAACTTCCTCAGGGTTTACAGTGACAAAAAATACATTATGACTGTGGCTGTTGCAGATAGTTTTATAAGTCCTGGTAAATTAAAAATGACAGAAATATTGGTTCTCTATTAACTAATAAGTACACATCCAGAAACTTCACTGAATCTAAAAATGATTGATGTGCTAAACATGTACCAACTAAGGTATATGACCTTTACTCAATAACAACCTGTATAATAATATGATTGCTGAACTGGATCATGGAATGTAATGGTTTGTAATAAAGATCATGTTATTGCAACGTTATACTTTGGGGTCAAGAAGCAGATAAGTCAACACTGTGATGTTATGTAACTCACATTGGCTGCTTAATCAATATATTCCTTAATAACCCTAATGATTACACCTACATCAAACTAATAGTGAATGCTTTTCTTTGTTTATAATGTTCCTATGAAGATCAAGCACTAGAAGAGATGAATATAACAACGACAGTATTCTCAGGAACCATGGGGTACTTTTACTCACCCTCTGTTTTTCACTTGATGCTCTGCAACTTGCCAGGCTTAGAATAAAAATACAAAATATCTGGCCTGACTGCTTAAAATGACAACACTTATCAAGTGATAATATTCTGTCACAGTAGTTATGCTACACAATAGAGAGCAGATCTTTTCATTCTGAGTGACAGAATCAAAAAAGTCATTGAAATATTTCCATTACTGATTTCTGAGCTACTGAGATCCAAAAATCCTAGTGCTTGCTACTCATGAGCATGTTGACAGCAAAGCATGAGGCAGCACATTTCAAAAAGCTCTTCTAACATGAATAAATACATAATATAAGCAAACAAAACCTCTAGACATCGATGACTTAGCTGTGCCACCTTCTTTACACTCATCCACTACTAGACTGGACTACATATCTGAGGATGATCTGAGCCCAAATTACAGCTTTTTATTGTTTGTTTTTCAAAGAAAGAAAAGCAATGGAAAGTGCATTAAGGGCCTAATCCTATCATCTCATATCTAAATAGAATGTATGCTTCTGAATATGAGAAGGTTTCAGAAATATTGTTCACAGATTGAGCCAAATGAGTGGAGGCATTGGGAAAAAAACCCCTACAGTTGTAAAAAGGATATTCACATTACAGATTTTCAAGTTCCTGGGTTTTATGGAAAGAGAACATACATCAACAGTTTAAAAGGAAATGAAAACTTGTACTGTTTGGGAAAGGGGCCTAGTAATATAGTTCAGTGATCCACTGTTGCTGGCTACTAAACATAGTTACACAAGTAAGAAAAATATAACATAATGCTAATAGTGTTGTGTGCAATATCAAAAGAATATAGGTTGTCCAAAGGTTTGAATTTACTGACTTATTTAGAAACTAACCTTCATATTAATGGATCATGTAGCTGTGGAAATACATTCAGATTGTGATCCTTTACTGGCACTAGGTAATACTACAGAAGTTATGTTAAACAGCAGTGATTGAGTGACGTAAGAACGTAGTTTGCAACATCTCAAAAGGCATAAAGACAATTTGCAACATTTTTTTCTGTTCTTTCAAATAAATTTTCTCATTAAAGTAAAATTATTCTTGCTAGGACATCTCCCTCTGTTTAAATTTCTCACTTCAGAGGTCATTCTTCAAAGGAAAAATGTAAGTGCTTACAATAAACATAAATTTGTTCCATGTAAGCATTGAAAAGATAACTAGGACTACTTTTGTGTATGTGATTTAAAACTGTGTATTGGGTCATAGTTTAACTTTTATAATTTTTTTTCAGGTAGTGACTTTGTTTATTTTTTCCAACAGGTATAGTTTCTATTTGTTGCGTTTCTTATAAAACTGTTCAATTCTTCTCAATTGCTTTATTCCTTTTCCATGTATTTATCTTTTAGTTTCTTTGCAAATTTATTATTTTTAGTATGCAAAGTCATATCATATGTGAACATATACTCAAGAAGCATGGTTATTATCTGAAAAGTGTCAAAATGCGTATTTTTGCATCTACAAAGCTAAAGCTATAAATACATGGCTGGAGTTAATTTAGAAAGTGAACGGTAATATGTTCATAAGAGTAATTAATATTTACTATACTTACTACCATTCTTTTTATACATAAAAATGACTGTTCATATTTCTGGGCTTTATAAGGCAATTTTCCTGTCCCTTAGGCTTTTAACATCTCTGGAATCACATTAGTGGCAGGTTTTAGTGCTCTTTTTTTCTCAGCGGTCATCTTCTCTGTTACAATTCAGTGGTTAGTGATTTTCACCCTGCTTGAAAAACCTTTGTTGTAACATACTGCTGGTCAGCCAACAGGCAGATCAAAAGTGCTACCCACTGAATGAGTAGTTGCCAACAAAGAGGGAATTACTCATAGGAAACCAATCTGGTTTTAACTGGTAATTGCCAAGAAAATACTTGGATGCCGTGAAATGCCAAAGCATTCTGCTCTCAAGGATCACTGTTTAAATTGTATTTTTCCCAATTAATAAATACATGCATACTATGTTGCCTTCAAAATAATTTTTAGTGTAAATCTTTGCAATTTTTTTCAGAGTTTGTAATTGGCTAAAATTGGGTTTATTTGACATCTTATTTGGGGTTTGCATTAGTGACTCAGAGCTGAAAAAAACAGTTCCCTACTATCTCTATTCCTCCAACACCACTTGGACTCTCCCCTACCTGAAAAACATAACCTAACCAAGCCTAGCATGATGCTCTAACAAATGCTATCAGAAAGTCCTGTTTGGACTTGGACTTTTATAGCTGAAGGCTTAAATGAGACTTCTGGCTAATATCTATATAAATAATCAAAGGAGAAAAAGAAAAGTAAAAAACAAAAAGAAAATCCATAAAGAAAATACAAAATCCTGCCACTTCTAGTACCATGCTTTCCACTACAATTCTTTGCTCTTACTGAAAAATTTGTCCCAAAAAACTGAATAAAGGTAAAAAACTCTATTTTAAGGAGCACTGAAAAGATTGCACACTGCATTGGTACAGGTCCTGCAAAGCTTTATGCAACCTGATAATTGACTGAACAGCTTAGTCTTGTGACTCATGGTGTAGATTGTTTCAAAGCCAGTTAAAAATTTCCTATACCCAATCCAGCATTTCTACACCTCATCTGCACCCTCCTCTGTGCCAGTACAGCTGATTTTGAGGCCACACTGCAAAACAAAAAATAAAACTTATAACATTTAAAATAACCTACCTTTGGGGTTATATTTAAGGTGGACCCTTTTGGTAATATGGTGTGTAACACAGCCTATAAACAGTAACATTAACGCAACTGTCATGGCAGTGACAACTAGCCAGAGGAGGAGCAGGAGCTTCTTAAGATGGCTTTGCCATCAAAGCCAAGAACTGTATAAATACCTACCTTCCTGGTCCAGCCTTGAAAGCCGACAGCACAAGACACAAGTGGGGAGAGGAAGAGAGGGTCCATTTTTTTCAGAAATTTTGTTGACTGGGCAGGCAGGGAGTGCAAAAATAGGAGTCATATATACCTTAAGGATTGTAGCTATTCTTTTTACTACTGAGCATATAGCCCATATTTTGGTACTGAATCCAAAGTGAATGTTCCACATCTGATTGTATTCAGGCTATTAGGAATGTCTGAAAGGCAAATCTAAAATGCAAATCTTTTGGCTTAAATAATTCCTATGTTCTGCAATAAGCAAGGATAAAAACCATCTCAAGCTATATTTACTTTACTTAAAATGTGTGAAATCTTAGTATAAAACAAAACTCAAGTAGAGAGGGCACTGGCAAACTGAATGTCAGTATAAATGTAATTAAGCTTAAATAGATGTTAGTTTTGTTTCTAATGATCTTTGTTATTTGTTGTATTCAATGTTACAGTGCACAAATATATTTTCAAAAGTTTTTTATAGGATACAATGCATTTGATTTGCCCCATTTGAGTTTCATCACAGTAATTATTGTAGGAATCTGAACAAACATTGTAAATCATTAGTTAATGAAAAATGGGTCTGTATGTTTCACTCAAAAATTTCATTGGATTATCCCCATCTAAAAAAACTATGAGCAACTTTGAAATTAAAAAGATAAGAAAATATATCTCATCAATAGACATGAGTATGTGCTAAATCAGAATAATTTATTTCTCTAATTATTTAAAGTCATAAGATATGCAATGGCTATATAATGGGACGGCTATCAGCCAGCATTCAGAGAATAGTAAACGTAGAGTGAAAGCATCCAGAAAAGTTCTTTTGTATTTTACTTTTTATTTTTTGGCCAGAGACATAGTGTAAATAAACATTCAGCTGAAGGGAATGAAAGATTTTACTCAGAACCAAAGACTTGTGCTTTTCAGCACTCTGAAATACCGAATTGGCTTAGTTATATTTTTCCACATTAAACTCTTTATAGAGTGATGAAAAGATAGGTAAATACATATAAACTAATTTTCAGGAAGGCACAGGTAATTTCATTTAATGCACTTTCTCTGGGGAGCTTATTTGGTGAAACATACATTGGTTATCTCACTGATGCTTGGTTTTGCATCTAGTTCACAAATATCCTATGCAGGTTATCCAAAAGAGCTATGGAGATGCTTTAGGCATTGCTTTAGGTCCATGGCATTTGTAGACTCTGGAAGCAGTTTGGTTTCCAAATTTTTAAAGATCTCCATACTCCTTCCCTTCTCATCACAATTTGTCTCAGTCTACAGAGAAGACAAACCATAAAAATTAAGATTATAGAATGGTTTGGGTTGGAAGAGACCTCTAGAGATCATCTAATCCACCCCCTTCCATGGGCAGGGACATCTATAATTATCAATCAGGTTGCTCAAAGCCTCAGCCAACCTGACCTTGAACACTTCCAATGATGGGGCATCCACAACTCTGGACAACCTGTTCCAGTGTCTCACCAGCCCCATCAAAAAAAAAAGTCTTCCTTATGTCCAATCTAAATCTACCCTCTTTCAGTTTAAAACTGTTGCCCCTCGCCCTGTCACTACAGGCCTTGGTAAAAAGTAAAATTGTGTCTGTGGGATGTCTGTATTTAAGCCTCTGATTCCAAACCCAGTATTACAACCGTGCAGCAATACAGGAAAATATAATAGCCACATGCTTTTAATACAGGAAATGGTATTAATGATTTATACAGGAAATCTTATCCTGGTATATTGCAGCAGCAGTGGCAGCATTTGTTTGGGCTCTATTAGACTATGCATGAATAGAAAACATCTTCTTTCCCTCATTATCCAATTCTCCACACATGTATGCACATAAATATGCTCAAGGAAGCAAGTGTGCTTTAGTCAGAGCACTCCTTCCTCTTTCCCTTCTCAAATCAGATACAACAACAGCTCCTACAATGGCAGGTCTACGCATACAGGCAAGAAGTGTATCTCCTCCCCTTCCCTTCTTTCTTGAAACTGGGAGAAACAGTGGCTTTGGGCTTTCAGCCAGGCATGCAAAGGCAGGTGCAGCTTCAAGAGCCATTCCCTCCTTCTTCCAACAGAAAGTATCTGCAGCTTATCATGATGTTCTCTGTGACTTTGAGCACATATAAGCTAAGCTCACTGAGGCTCCATCACAGCTCGCAAATGACAGCAAAAATACTGATTTTTTTTTCTTCAAAAGAGAGAAAGCAAAATGAGCCCTGAATTTTGGCAGAATTCAAACCTGAGGAATTCTACCTCAAGAGATGAAAGCTTTAGAGGCTGCAAGAAAGCACTCAGAAAACCCTACTTATAGGATCTCACAATCTGTTTTCTCCTAAAGCAGACATATGGAAGATATAAACACTTTTTGCCCCTAACAGAAATACTTGGTGAAAAATGTAAAGCAATCCTATTAATTAGATAAATAAGATGTTTTTTACCTTTATTCTTTATATTGTAGGTGTGTGTGGTGGGAAAGACAGGAGCCTACATAAAACATCTATACAAGAACACATTAACACTGCAAACATGTAATATCTACCCTAAGTTACATACATGCTTGCATTAAAAAAAAACAAACATGAAACGAAAAAAATCAGTTAAAAGATGCATTTTGAAAACACAGGACTATGCTCTTGCAGTTTTAAATTATCACACTGAAAACATTAGTGGTATATTGTCTATTCTTCTTCCCATTAGCATATGAGAAAATGGAAATTCATGCTTCAGGGAAAAAAGAGGAGAAAATGAAGGAGCCTTTCCCTTTCTGCTTGTGTATTGCCAGCACTGCCCCCCCTCCCCCATCATGCAGCCTCTTTTGGTGCTTTGGCAAGTTGTTTTGCTGTCTCTGAATGAAATCTTTGCTCTTTCTGCTCCATTAACATTACAGGTGGAAATTGTATCTACTTGAAGTGGCTTTAACGTACATAATCTGCCTCTTTCTGTCTCTCCTTGTTATATGGCTATGTAGGTGGCCTTTAGTTAGGTATACTGCTACTGTTTCAAGGGTAATGGCATATACAAGTAAGTACCTAGGTCCCTTGCTGGGATTTTAAATGCATTAAATTAAATGGCTTTTCAGTTTCAGCAAAAGAGTTTGGGAACAACTTGAAAGTTTCTGCATTGGATGAGTCACCATGTTTTGTTACCACAGAATGACAAACATCTGACAAATGATAACCTGCCTAGAAATGAGGATACTACTAAAATAAACATTCCAATCACCCTGGAGAAGCAGCATTTCTGCAACATAGATTTTATTTTCTTAACTATATTCGTGACTGAAAAATGGAAAAGGCTAAGGAGACATTAATCTTCTCTATTTTACATAAAAAAGAAAGTGATGGGGGACTCTGAAGCTCTAATGGCAATTTGTGCACTTTATCTGATTACTCTTGCAATATAATAAAATAGTATAAGAAATTATTGCATTGTTATGATATAAAGTATTTGCAGACAATTATAATAAACAAGAAGCATAAAACACATTTATTACATTCTATTGCTGTGGCTTCTTTTATAGTTAAAAATAAAAATCATGAGAGACATTCAGAAAGATGACTTATGCAGGAGGCATGACTCACAGGTCTTACAAAACAGATGGGACTTTTTATTAGGGTTGGGCAAATCAAATAACAAGTATGCTGAATAGCATACTTATTAGATGTATTGATGACAGGAATAGGGCTTTATTCTCTTTATGTCTTTAGTAATTTCACAGCAGTGCAAATTCATTCACTTCAGTGGGACAACTCTGCAGGTAGATGTTAAGAAAGATTTATCTCATTGCTACATATAAAGGGCTATTCGTCAAAAAGTTCTCCTGAACCCGTTATTTCGTATATTTTTCATAAACATCTATAAATAACTTCAACCATTTCAGCCCTTTTCTCCATCTTTTTATATGAGATTGCCTGTTGTTATAGAAAAAATCATACAAAAACACATGGGCATTTTATTCTGATTAGTAGTATAATTGAAGGGAACTCCGTTGTTCACACGACCAAGGGAACATATATTCCAAATCACGTCCACAGTGAGTCAGTTGCTCTTATTTCTGTTCTGTGGTTCATCCCTTGATGAACACAAAATTCTCTGAATATCCTACCATACTAGTAGCACTCTGCATAGTAACTTTACAAATTTGAATATCACTGGTTTTGTATAAATTTAATTCTACTACAGGGATAACATTTTCAAGAATGCTTAACAAGTTTACAAGCCTGTTCCCATTGTCAGAACTTAGGTTAAACACTTAAGCATTTTTATTTGGAACCATTAATTTTCAGTGAGACTTAATACATGTCACATTAGATAGCAGAACTCAGGTATTTTAAAAATGTGTCCCAAATTCTCATTTGTGTAGTATAGAATTAATCAGTATGAAAGAATGACATGAAAATCCATTCAACACCACCATTATTTTAAAAAAAAAAATGTTCCTATTTTTCCTTTCCTGACCCCTAAGTATTTTCTCTACCTGTTCCTCTCCCAGTATGATTTTGGAAATCTTACATACTGGATAAGGCTGCTGCCATTCTCCATAAAAACTATGTTCAGAAATTGAACAGAATAGAAATAGAACTAGAACATGAAATTTAGAAACATAGGATGAACAGAAAAGAGTTGTAATGATGCTGTAGGCATCAGATTTCCTTGAGGAGAAGAAACACGCACCTAAGCTTATTAAATTTAGGTACAAATCTCTGGGTGAAAAAATCATTAGTTTCAGCTGATGCCAATGAGAATTTGATTATAAAGAGATATGTAATATTTTTTTTCTATTCCAGAAATAGATTGGTAGACAGAAAAAATAACACCTAGGGCTGAGAAGCAGAGGAAGCTTTCCACTATCGTTCTCTTTACTGCCTCTATTACACAACAAAGTTTCACAGAGATGTGCTTGGAAGATGGTAAATACCATATCTTCCTCTTTTAGAATGTGTAACATAAATATGAAGAAACCTCCACTGACTTTGAGTCTGAATGCACAAAGTTATGCACTTGCCTGTTCTACTTATGAACAATCAGGCAAAGATGAATGGGCTAACAGATGTTGTTGTACTGCATATAAGCACAGTTTCTCCCTCTCCAGCACAAGGAATAAAAAGTTGGGATCATGCTTCCCAGAATCTCTTGCTTATCTCATGACTGTGAGATTGTTTGCTCAGAGGGGCGTCACATCCTCTTCATGCCTTTTGCTGACTCTAACAATCTCCTACTGCCACTAGTTTTGCTCAAGTTGGAGAACGATCCTTGAAAATTTTGAGCTCCAAATCTGCACATAGACTTGGAACGTATGCAGGTAGATTTTCAGGTTTGGGGGTTTTTTGTGGGTTTTGGGGTTTTTTTTTGTAACTCTTCGAAAAAGTTTTTTTCTTGTCAATGAATATAAATGTACTCATCATACTAATTTTCTACTATAGTTGCTGTGAATTCACTGGAGTTGTAACAGGGCTTGAGCCAGTATCACAGAAGATTCCGTATCTAATCCTGTCTCTCACTAAGACAACGATCAGCCTCACAGTTATGGAACATCTCCTAGGTTTCTCTTAAGAAAGACAGCATCAGTGGGAAAATTATTCTAATGTTTCTGTAGAAAATTAAGAATTCATGCCATAGAAGGCATGATAATGGATGTTTTACTATATAGAAGGGATTCTTGTATTTTGGAATTCAATGGATCTGATTTCCTATTTCTGGCTTTATCACAGATTTCTTCTAAAAATCTAAACCAGTCACTTTATCTCTGCATGTCACAAATTCCAGTTTTTCCAAACCAGTATAATATTTCCATCCATTTGACCCTTTTACCTCTTTAGACTTTAATCTCTCCAGAGAAACAACAGTGTAAGTGGACACTGAAGACAAAGACAGGAGTACGGCACTCCTCAAAAACTAGGCCAGAAGAATCAATTTTCGTTCATCCTCTGCAAAGAGCAGATAGACAAAATAAGTTTTCATATATTAAGCCTTGTAAAGGTTCTCTCTTAAGAAATCTTATTGATTGCAGACCTCGTGCTTTATGTGAGGTTTCAATATACTGTGGTAGCCCAAATAGTAAGTGTAAGAATAAAAGAGCATTAGCATGTACATTATATTAAAAGATGATGTTACAACAGCATTAAGAGGATGAAGTAATGTTCACCAAAATGAAAGCAAATTTATTTCCATCACTTTGTGACTATATTATGCTGTGATATATTTCCAAATTTCATTCTATCTTTTTCCCTGTGGTATCTGCTGCTTCATTGAACTAGTTTCCTTCAAAAAAATGCATGAAAAGTGGCTGTTTATAGTAAGATTTGTACTTCATATGTTGTGGATACTGGGAAGTTTATAATGAATGAGGCTGAAGATTTCAGAAAAGCACATTAAGGAAGTTGAATATGATCCTGAATAAGCAGATTTTCCTTGTCTCCCTTTCACAATGCCCAAAGTAATACAAGATTTGTTACTTATGCTAGATCCTCAAAAGTAAAAACCTGACTTCTAGTCAGAAGCCTAATTCTCACTGATTTCTCATTGATGGGATTTAAACACCTAAATAGCTATAAGGATCTAAGTCATAAACCAGACATTTTCAGGAAGTCAATAATTGTATATTCCTTGTTTATTTGCCCATCATAGAGAATACTATATATTTGTAATTGCAACTATGGCGAATATAAACATTTCTCAAACTGTTGTAATGTCTAATTGTTTTGAAAAGTATAGAGAGAATTTTGAAAAACTAGATACCGATGTATCAAATTTGTTATCTCAAGCTCACAAGTATTTCTGACAATTTTTTTATCATAATATTTGTTTCTTGGTTCTCCTACAGTTACCTGGAATACTAATAATAAAACATGATCTTTCAAATTTCCATGAAAATTCACAAAATATTAGGTGCAAAAGAGAGAAAAACCTTTTTTGATAGTTTGTGTAGTATATTCACTGCAATAATAATTTTGTTATTATTGTAAGGCTGGATGAGATCAACTAAATAAGGCCTATGAAGATAATAATATAACATATAAAGAAAAGTTTAGGAGATAAAGTGAATAAATTCTCTATAAGAATAAAACCAGTATGCATTCATGCAATTAATAAATCTACATCAAGGTAAATAATGATTAATGAGTAAATTTTAATTCTCATATTTCCCAAGTTTCAGGTTTTGATTTTCCAACCTTAATTTCTTTAAAGGTATTGCAGATATAGAAAAGTAAAATGGTTTATAAGCATATCACTGCAAATATTAGTCTTTGTGTTCCAAAAAAAGGCAAAAGAAGGAATGTGCATACTCATAGGTAACCAGATTGGGTTACCTATGCTTATAGGTAACAGATTGGGGAACATTTCCTGTTTAAGTATTGCATTACCGTCATGGCCTAGTAACTTAATGCTCTACCCACTTAACCATCTGTCCTATCCTACATCTAACATTTTAGCTATTTAACTTCAGAAATGAAAATTCTAACCAGTAATGTTTATCATTAATGTAAAATGTGTAATTATTACTTCTGCATAAAAAGATAAATATCATCATCCATTTTAGATACATGAATTAGCTCTGATGCTATAAAGACTATAATTCTTACAATGAAGCAAAATAATTAAAGGAACTGATGATAAGAAAGAACGGTAACTACACTTTCTCCCCATTTACAGTCACACCTGCTTAGAGATTAAATTGTATTTTTATGCTACATTAAAACAGCATTTTCTACAGAAATGCATTACATTTCTGAAAGGCAATTGCAAATGCCTTTGTGAACTCAGCATTATTTTGTGTTCTGCAGCAAGCATTTGTGTTAGTGTCAATTAATCTGTAATTCCACTTCTGAGAGAGAAAGAAAAAAAAAAAGAGAAGAAATGTGACTCAGAGCACCACCCATATACTCCTACGGTATGTGAACTTTGGTGTGAGAGTTTTATTATCCTTTGCAAGCTCCTGAATGAGGCAGGTAAAACTTTAATGTAATGTTTGATCTGAACACAACCTCCTACCATTGTCACTCTCAGCTGACTTTCAGTCTGGGAATTCATATTTTTATCTAGGCACTCTAATGTCCCAGCTGCTATAACAACTATGCCAGTTTTGATCATCACATTTGATTACATAATTAATACAAATTACTTTATTTTAAAGATAAGCTTGCCACCATTTTTTACGGCAAAATAATCTTCTTCAGAAACACTGGTCATTATTTCTGTCAAGCCTCCTCTACCACTTCACTGAATTTCTTTACATCTAGCTGCCTTTCAAGAAATTAGAAATGTAACCAGATATTACCAGGCTGTTCTTTCTCCTAGCATCTCAAAGTACAACTGGGTGAAAAGAATTTCAATGAGTGTGTAGTTACTATGTTTACTGTGAGATCTCATCGAGAAACTGAATAGGTTGTTTAATGTTTCCTAGGATCAAAAGAAACAGCAGGAGAACATCTGTTCTACAACTCTGCACCATGAGAAAAGAGATTATAAGGTACAGTTTTGAACTCCTTGGTGAAGAAGAGACAACAATTCAGTATGTAAAGTTCAAGCAAAAAAACCCCAGTTGTTCTTAACAGCTCAGAGTGTACTGGATACATGACAAAGCCAAACCCCAAATGACTGTTCTTGTCAATGAATGCCACCAGCCAGGTAATCATACTCATAGGTGGATTAATTTGACTGTTTAACAATTATTTGTTGGTAGATGTGGTGATCCAATGCTTTGGAAGTTCTCTGTCGGCACTGGAGATGTTCTAAGAAAGATCTGCTTGGCAAGGATAAATAGGGTCTCTCTCACATCCACAATCATAACACTAACTTTGTTCTTACAATAGCTGCTTTTATGCACACTGTGCAGAGTTCATATTATGACTTTCAAGTCTGGCTGTTTACTTTAATTGATTCTAAGTACTAAGTACTAAGTATTTCAAATAGATTAATGATACTGTAAATATAAAAAAAAATATATGATGCTCTAAAACTGTCAGCAATAAAATCTAATCTTAGTAAGTGACTAACATTCAGAATTATGATACTAAAAAAGATTAAAACAATTTTCAGGAATCAGTATAAGAGCTTGAATCAAGAAATCCTCTTAACGTATCTCTCTGGCTTATTTCCTGCTAGGTATTTGTATTTGTTTGCAATTACTGAAGTCATTCAATTCTTTATCTGATGGCAGATAAAGAATTCTGTAACTACTTAAAAAAACTACCTTTCAATATATGAGAACTTTGAAAGTACTGCACTCGGCTGCTCAGCTGGATGAATACTAAGAAGTCTACAGTTTACCCAGCAAATTAATAAATACAAGAGACATAGTGAATTTGAATTATTTGATAACTAGTTCTGTTTACACATATGATGGGAAAACATTACATATAGGAAGACCCTGAGCAACCAGATTATGTTTTGCTTTGAGCAGAAGGTGGGTCTACATGACTTCCAGAATGTCTTTGCAACCTGAACTTTCTGTGACTTCCCATGTAAGTTCACGTGAAGAATTAGCATCATACAGTCTATATTTACATATATAAATTTTAAAAAAAAAATATAGAACACTGTGGTAGATCATTGTAATTTGACAGTTTAGTTAAAAGATCAGGATGGAACTCCCCTTCCCCAAAATCCTATTAATTACTTCATTGAAGGACCAAGCCAGCACTGTGCAGAGGTACTTCTAGGAGATCCTGTTAAACGTTACTGAAGATATAAGTCACTTGCAAGAGGGTTTGCACTGCACAACATTGATTCTCATTACGTCTAATTATTCAAGAACAATTGGTTTAATGTGTATTTCATTTTCTCAAGTATATTTGACAGGCTGTTTTGTTAAATATGGCAGTGAATTAAAACTTAGGTTTTTTAAAAGTATGACTTAATGTTTACTATGTCAGTCATCTGTAAAAACAAGTTCTCAGTGAACATCATTACTGTGAGTATAGGAAATGTTGTGAAGTAAGGAATGAAATGGGTTGGAATAGTTCCTAACAGCACTGAGAAAGTATTTCTTGGCTGAGTTTTCTATGAAGAACAAAGGATAAAGCTTTAAACTGCTGAGGTCCACATTTTTTTTATAGTTGCTTAGTATCACAGAGTCCAACATGGAAATCCAAATAACAATAAAAAGCTCCCACAAGACTTCCATGCAATACAGTGACACAGGAGAGAAATTTTAAATAATAAAGACATTTACTTGATTCTGGGGGAGTGATTCTACATATTATATAATCCATATATAAAAAAGACAGTAGCCTAGCTGTTGTTTTACACATACAATTTACAATTTTATTAGTGCCAAATGGATGTCTATGATCCAAGAACCATGGTTATTTCCTTCTGTATTCGACAACTAAGGTAATTTACGCCATAAGATCTATCTTAACAAGTATGAAGCATAAAGGGGAAAGGTTTGATTTTATATAGGTGGTTCCAACTAAACTTCCCCCTTTATAGTTTCAGGAAAACAAAGACTACTAAACACAGAAAACTGAAAACCAAAACCATCTCTACATATTTCCCCTTTATTTGCCTTCAAAATCAGTTAATGGTGCATGATGCGCAATCACTATTGAACACAGTCCCAAAAGACAGCGTACAAATTTTGAGTAGTGTAAATGGAAAGGAATCTCTCTGAAATACTTTTTTTTTCAAGTGAGTATTGCGTTAAATACAAATCTGAAAACTAGTCTAAACCAGCATACCTAGTAGAAATACATCATAAAAAAAGCTTACAAAGTTTCTTGTGTACTAATCAACTTCTGTGGGAAAAAATATTTTTAATCCAATTTTCAAAGCATTCTTAACTGAGTCTCTCTTTGTGTAAGACAGGGCTACAAAACATCCTGGTTTTCCACAAACAACTCTTCTCTGTCCTACAGTCCTGGCCTGAGAGGAGAGAAAAAAAAAAGGATTTTGGATATTTTCCTGAAGTGCGTGGATGACATACGGCTTGGCAGAAAACAGTTTCTGTGATTAGGCTGAAGGACATATGGAACTCCCACACATGTCCATTGCAAATGAAGTACATTTACGAAGAAGATTTCCAAAGTGTTCCAGATGCATCTGTAGTTCATAAGAAATTCCTGACGGAAATATTGCACACTATGTAAGCAGAATTTGGTGCACATACCTAAAGCCATTTTAGGGCCCTTTTGCATATACACTAGACAAGGAGTACTTACATAGAAAACAGACAAGGAAATTGTTTTCTCCTTATTACTTCTATCATCTCCACATACAGCTAGTTGAAAAGAATCACCTGCACATGTAAATACTTGTGAGTCATAGCTCTGTGCAAGATCTTCAAGTTCAGAGGCTTATCTTGCTCAGTGCATCAGTAAGAATGCAGAACTGAAGGAAGCAACCCTCAGCCAGATTCCCTGGTGCTGAATGACCTCTGAACAACTCAGGGAGACAGAAATAACAGAAGCTCTTCTGAGTCAAAGAACAAGGAACTAAAAAACTCACTGAACATAAAAGGAGTAAGGAAACTGGTAAGGATCTAACAAGTGCTCTTCTACTTTTCAAACATCATGGCTGGTTTCACATGCACAGATCATTATAATTTAAGTACGTCAGCTTTATTTCCTAATCAAAAATTAACACAGTTTTTGTATCCTTGCAAATCCTCAGTGTATAGAAATTCTGAGTATAACCTCCCAAGAGTCATAACAGTAGCTTAAAAAAAACTAAAGAAGTCTCCAAAACTTATAACACAGGTCATATTTTGACTTTCTTAATATTCAGTTTTACTGTATTTTTGAAAGATAATAAATGCTAGACTCTAGTGCATAAAATCTCGTAAAATTAAATATAACAAGACTTGTGATAAAACTGAAAGATAAAACCATTATATTTGTCCTGGTTAATAACAGCAGCCCAAGGGTGAGGGTGAGAAACCATAGAGAGTAATGAAACTTTTGTGTGTGTGCAGTGCATGTGTGTAACCTTAAGAAGCAACATTATCTCTTATATTACCTTTCTTTCTCTGCTTCCTAAGAATTACTATCCTTTTTCTGGAAAGTGTTTTGTTTGTTTTGATTCTATTTATTTTAAGAAAGTGCTGTCAATCAATCCATTAAGCAGAGTATCTATGAAAGTACCACAAGTTGTGTAGAAGTGTCTCCTACTGCTGTTTTGTTTATGAATTATTCGAGCTGAAAAAGAGCTCATCTTGAATTCCTCAAACAATTTGCATTCCTTGACTTAAGCTTTTGCCGTCTGGTTCTTCAACTTGACACTAGCTTGAATAATCTTGCATTAATTGTCCTCCCCAGTCTCTTCACTGCATAGCTGGTTAAGGTCTCTTCTTAATATTCTAAGAATTTGTATCTTGATTTTCTAACCTTCTGAACAACTAAAATCCTTGAGTCCCAATTCTGAATGCCCTTTCCTACCCCCTCCTTTGCTGCCTCATTTCCTTAATACCTCTATTATAATGAGATGATTAGAACTACTGACTGTATTTCAAATGTGGTCTTAATCACCGATGCCTATTTACTTCACATGTAACAGCCCTACTCCATTTTAGAATCAAAGATATTACCTATGCTTTTAAAATTAATTATTTTTTTTCCCAGTGAGGTCTAGATTATGATATTTTTATTCATGCTGAATGTAACTTCATTCTTCAAATATTATCTCTGATTTAAAATAAGAGGCTAACAGAGAAAGAATTTGTGGTAGAATGTGTTTTTTGAGAATTAGATTAAATGTAGTCTAATCAGGATATAAAGTTTCAAATTTTCTAAGTTTCTAGCTCTCCAGATTGCTGCCAGCATAGTAACTGGTTTGTGCTAGAGCCGAGGTATTCACATGTAGGATTATCATAATCCCTAAAGATGATCCTCTTGATCTTAACTTCCACTCCCTGGGGGTCATGTTGTATATTTCACTCCAAAGTGCATATCCTAACAACAACAGAAAATCTTCTGAAGGATTATTGTAGAGGACTGCAATAGAAATGTTAAAATGGGTATGAATGAAGAATGAACAGGTATGTCTGCATGTGAAAAAACCAGAAGGAGCAAACTGAGGAGGAAGATCTATAAGTATGGCATGTATTGATGGCACCTAGATGGACACATGATCAACATCCCAGAACACCTTGGGACACCCAGGTTGGGAAACATAAAACAAATTAAAACAAGGAAAAGCCAACACTCAGGTTAAACAAAAGATTAAGCTTTAAGAGATGACAAAAGGAAGTTAAAGAACAGAATAGGGGACATAAGACACCCAAATAGGGAGAGAAAGGACAATGAGTCCTGATAAATCAGACAGGGACAAGCTATACAAACAAAAGGCTGCAATCATTGTCAGCTTTTAGGTGGCACTAAAAGGCAAACCAAAAACCAGCACACACTGCCTTGTCCTTCTAGGTCCCACTCCTACCTTTGCACATATCTTGGCTCTTCCCTTCCTCCCACCACTCTTTCCAGCTTCTGTTTCTGTTCTGTCTCAGCAACAGGAGCAGCTGCAGCAACAGCCAGATAGGTTTGGGCGTATTTTCCCCAACTTGGTACCTTCCATTTTATACATCTTTTTGAGTACTCTGAATGAGAGAAACTTTCAATCTAAACTTTTCTCAGATTTTTTTCTATAATGTTTCCTTCCATTGACACACAACAAAGACAGCTCCAAAGTCAAAGTAACAGTGTCAGTTTAAAGTGGCAGTGGTTCCTGATACTTATAATGCAGTACTGCATGAAGTAAATAAAAAAATATTTAGAAGATGCCTGTACCGGTTGTGAGGACAAGGCAGAGATGAATCAGCCAAAGTGTCTAGAATAAAACCCTCTGGGACTCCTGATGTGTGCTCATTGTTTCTCCCTGCTGACACTTCTCCCTTTCCCTAGATTTAATACTAATCTTGCAATTCTTGTATTAAAGAAATCATGACCACATCCTGGGAATGCTTTAAAGGGTTTTCTTCCCATGTTTTCTGATTTTCTTATTGTCTGAGAAGAGACCTATTAAACATTTATCTTCCTGGGCTGGATGGTGGATTTCTTGAATAGACATCAGTTTAATGATGCTTAATTCCCCCCTGCTTAAATGTTTCCTGACAGAATTTTTCCCATCTCCTTCTGTCCTAAATTTAAATACTCTTGACCTGTGTTTATATGATTTCAATGTTTATATATGGATTTCTGAAAGAAAATGCTTGATCTGTCTCAAAAGGTAGTACCTGCAAATCCAATTTCTAAGCAGTCTGATTTTGGGTGGGTGTACCCCATGCTTTCTTCAGTTTTGGAGAAAAAGTTCTCTTGCTGCTTCAAGATGAGACTGATATTTCTAATAGTCTGTCCTCTTCTGGAAATCAGCATATTGTGTGCTTTCTGCTTTGATGATCCTTTAAATCTTTCCTGGAATATAGAATTTGCAAATGCCTACTAGCTCCTTCACAGTCCGACAGCGCACAATATATTTCTGAATAATTAGCTATGCAGGCTAAAAAGCTTCTCCAAAAACCAATAGCCTAAATAAGCAGCATTTCAATCGATGCACATCCAAAACTGATTATGGATTAGGGTGATCAGTAGGCACAACATATCTATCAGATTGGGTATTAGACTGTTTAAACTGATGCCTCCTTTTGACTGTATTAAAATAGTTATTTTCACCCTGTGCATGTCTCTTCAAACAGCACTGTAATACAAGGCTATCCAACTTTGCCATTTCTTAGTAATCTGATTGTTATGATATATCAAAACCCATCATCAGAAATATCAAAACAACCTTCTTCAGTAGCACTATTCAGTTCCATACAGAGGGCATGTAAGGTGCATGTTGTGAGAAGAAAGCAGGAGTGGACAAGCAACCTTCAAGAACTGTTTTGTATATATAAATAGCTTTTTCCGTCTCTCTTTTTTTCCAGGGAAACAAAAATGAACCAAGAACAAACACAGAAAATACAGTGTAAATATATAGACTTCTGATCTTACTGAAGAGTATTTCTACATCAGCTCCTTACTGTCATCCTTCACCAGATTTCCCATCAGACTGTAAAGTCAGACAGAATAACTATAAATTCTGCATTAACCCAGTATCCTCTAAGACTACGTTTTATCAGATCACAGCCAAATCTGATCAGAAAGTTGCATTCTTTACTAAGAATGAGGCCCAAACTTGTTTTGTACTTTTTCATCCTGGACTTACATATGGATTAGACGGTCCAAACTGAGTGGATATATGAAGAAAGGTTCTAGGCATGTTACTGCTCCTTCTGTTCACTGTCACTAGAGATGAAAGCAGTACTTACTAGTTTTCATTCCCTCTTTCTATGAGATGAATGCCATCTGCTCAACAATGCATTTACACTATCAATAAACAACATGAGGAGGGAAAAAAAATAAAAATCACATTTTGCATGATCTTTCCATGCCCTTTCCATTTTCATTGTAATGTACCGCTCCAGATATTTACAGTTTAAAGGATCGCAGACCACACTGTGACTGACAGACAACACTTATAACAGTAGCCTACATAGCACTGAATGGTATAAATAAAATGATCCTAAAATCTATGTCAGCAAGACACAAGTGAAATGCTAAAAAGGGCAAATCCCATCCTATGTCTTTTCTTGAGTTGCATTCACTTGGCTTTTTCTCAAACCTCACAGGAGTGCACCCTATGATCAACTGGACTGTAAGAAGTTGATTTACTCCTCAATTCCCTTCTACTGGATTTTTGGAGGATCTGTTTGAGGAACTTTGTAGGGATGGACTAAAGGACTGTCATCTGCATCACAGTGGTTTAAACTGCAATTTCCCTGCAAAGCATGTCATTATCAGACAGAGAAAAAGTTGAATTTGTATGTTTGCCCTTAGTCCAAGGTAAGCCGGCTAGACTAGTATGAAGGTAATAATAAATTTAGATGAGATTTTTCATGAGTGAATAGGACTCAATTAAAAGCCAAGTTAAGCTTTGAAGTGAAGAAAGGTCTGGCACCTGAAGACATTTACGCACTTCAGGATAAGGGCACAAGTATCACATTAAACAATCAGCATAGATTTCAGCAGGAAACATGTACTTTAAGATATTCTGCAACTTCAACACTTTACTGCCTATTTGTCATAGTTCATTTTATACACAGTAAATAATTTAGGGGAGAGAGCGCTCAATCCAATAGCCTTTTAAAACAAAAGCAGCTTTCTATTGGTATCAATGATCTTAAATCAGGCCCTTGAGAAAAAAAAACAACCAACCACCACCACCAACACAAAGCCCTAATTCAGCAGATTTACAGGGAACTCCATATAATTTCTATAAAATTTTTCTGTACATGGAACAAATCACTCTTGATCAGAATGCAAACTACATAATCTATTAATTATTGCTATTCTAGTTAGATTATATTAATCTTCAAAATTTAACAGTTTATATATGAAGCTGTGGTTTGTTTGTGGGTTTTTTTTGTCTGTATGTGATTTTTTATTTAAATTAGCTTACTTAAAACCTTCATAGTCATTAAGAAAAGTAAAAGTAGAAAAGTACAAGAATTTTGAGATTTGTATTCCTTTGTAATGTGAAATATTCATGGGTTTGTTTTATCTTAAATTGGAATAAAATGTCAAAATATTGAAACTTTGTGATTTAAAATACATCAAATTTAAAAAGATCGAAGTATCCTCATTTCTTTTCAAAACATTTGAACATTCTATATAATTTCATTCCTGCAATATTTTTTTTTTATTTTGAATTACGTTAACACTGTTAGTGGTGGTTCATACAAGACATAGCTTGGCTATTTTCTCATGCACTACACAAAAGAACATTATTTTATTAAAGATACAAATTCTGTATTTCTTCTTATATATCTAAGAAGACTACCATGGCCACACAGCATCACTAGTTCAGCAACCTATTTTTAATTTCTTTGCAAGAGATTATACGAGACTGAGAGCTCTTTATAGTGTCCAGTGAAGATAATAGAGTCCCACTGATGGCAACGGTCTTTGGATGAAATTCTAACTCTTGTTCTCACCAGTGACTTGGAGAGGAGAGAATGTGAATTCTCAGATGTCCTTCTGAAATCTCTCCCATATAGAAGAAACTGCTTGAGATCATCTCATGAATTATAGCAGTTCCAATAATAAGTGCTGGCCCTGCTTCAAAAGACAAAATTTTGGAAGACAATCTGTCTCTCACAATGTGCTTAAACTCAGTTTTCAATAGCTGGTGCCAACCAATCTATTCCACATAAATTAAATTGAAGTTCTCCAAGAAGATCTTCTGTTCAGGTTCCCTAGATATTTCATAGCTGCCAGCACAGTCCATGTCAAATTTACAGAGGAGGGAAAGACAGTCAAGTATGAACATAACTGGTCTTCGTAGAAACACACTAGGGAAAAAAAAGTTTTTCATTCAAGTTCCTTGCAACAATTCAGCCTCAGAATTATGAAAATTCATCATGGAGATGTGAAAGACAGAAGTAC